>NC_053442.1:42097294-42340915 GCF_007990345.1 Gossypium hirsutum | reverse complement strand
TTAAAAGAGCAGCAAGAAACAAAGAAATAGAAAAAAACGAATCAAACGGAATTGAAATTATGGAAAGGATGCGAATCTGCCAAGGGATTGATTCGGCCAATAATGCCTAATTTCCAGCAATCAATTGATCCCCAAATTGAAAGAGATCCAATCGGCCAAACCCTAGGAATTGGGGATTTTTGAGAACGACTCTTTGCTGCCAATGAATGATGATTTAATTCGATTCTTTGAGTTGAATATGGCTGGAAAAACACAAGAAGAACAACAAACAAATGAGATAAAGAATCGGCACAAGTAGGAATAAAGAAATAAAACGAAACAGCAAGAAATAAAGAAAAGTCCTAAGAACCCTTGAATTCCCGAAAGAATTCACAAATTCCTTCAAACGGCTCTAATCTCCCCTCCAAAGAATATCGATGGCAAGAAGAAGGTTGAAGATGGCTCCCACAATCAAAAGATTGTTAAAACAACTTCTAAAGAAAACTCAAGAGAGAATTCTTGGAGAAAACCCCCAAAGAAAATTCTGCACTCAACAAATCTGAAATTTGATAGAAAAAATAATAATAAGATGTTTTTACAAAGGGTGGCTGGCCAATGCTTATATAGGCCTCCAACAAATCCTAATCTCACAAGTAACTAATAAAAAATTAAACCTAATTAATAAAATAACAAGGTAAATTCGGCCATGCACTTATATGGGCTGTTTTGGGCCGAATTTTACATGTAATGCTCTTAAAGATTAAAAAATTAAATTAAACAAGTAAGATGTTTACAAATTGGGCCCTTTGACATTTTGGCCTGATTTTCAACTAAGTATGAAGAAATTTCTTGATTGGGCTGGATTTTGGTTATTGGGCCTCGCCTTCAAGAATTTGGGCTCGTGATCCATCTCCTACCAAAATTTGGTCGTTGACGCTCGTAATGGAGATCCAATGCGTTTTGGCTGCAAGATTTGGTTTCTTGGACCAAGATTTCCAAGATTTGAAATCTTGATTTTCTTGATTCTTGAAATCTCTTCGAACAGCAAAATTGGGCCAAGATTCGATTTCTTGATTTTCTTGAAAACAAGAAAGTGAATCTTGATTTTCTTGTTCTCTCGTGTATGCATCTAAGGCCTTGCTAACAAGCTCTTGAATGGTCTCATTTAGTTTGGACCGCATTTGTCGGGCCTTTGATCTCGTTATTGGGCCTTGTGGCAATTTAAGCCCATCACGTTCTTGAACTTGGATTGGACCTTTATGACTCGTATCAAAGTTGCTTTCCATATTCACCTATATTGAAATTACAAAGAATATCTCATATGCACAAAGATATTAAAAATGCATTAAACAAGATAAAAAATTCAAGGATTAAACATTCATATAGCTTGAAAGCAAACCAAATGATTTTAGCCATTCTTATGCTATTTTAGGAAAAAATATATAAACTGACAGTTTAACAAGTGTCTGGATGCCATAGTTCTTCCATATAGATAGCATAAACCTATATTAGAAGCACCAAAGAGTCACAACAACAGTGTTAATTTTGCCTTCTAACAACAATAAACCCAAAAGAAAACAATCATGAAAAAGATTTAGCCTCATGTAGTCATTTCCAATTCGATGGACAAACAAGGGGAGTGTTTCAGATTTTACCTGCGGTGTCCTTGATTGAAACAACAGTAAGGTGTGCTTAAGGTTAGGGTTGTAGCAGTGACAATGGTCATTGTAGCAGCAATGACGATTTTCTAGAGGGGAGAGTTAAGATTTGTTTTTTTTTTTTTAAGAACTGAAGTGATTTTCTTGATGTGAAGGTTACAATGATTCACATTGATAGTGACAGAGTTTTGCAGATGTAATGGCAATGAAGGTGATGAAGTCTTGTAGTGGTTACAGTGGCAGTGACAATTTCAGTGAAGGATTAGGATTTTTTTTATAAGCCGCTTGAATGAAGTTTTTTTGGGAGTTTACAAATATATCTTAATAGAAATTTGTTATACCAAATTTCCTAGTTGATAAAGACTTTTCTAACCAATAACAAAATTTCTAAAATCTCTAACCATTACCATAATTTATAGGATGATACGTAAGATATTTTAGTATACCAAAAGTTTTGAGGTGAATACACATCGTTTTATTTGTGTTGGGTCAATATGCACTATTTTGTTATACATGTGTGTCCCCCTGTTTTGCTATACCAAAATATCTTTGGTATATCAGTAGATATTTTTATATAACAAAAACTCTAATTTTGTGTCAATATGCATCTTTTTGTTGTTACATGTCCTTTATTTTGTTACATTAAAATTTAGGATTTAGAATTAGATATTTACGTGTACCTGAATTTCTTAGCCATTTAAAGTAATTTTATTTTATAATTATATTAGTTTAAAAAATTATGTTTTCTTTCCTAACAATATTTATTATTTAGTTTAGAAAATTTCTAGAGTAATAAATTTAAAGCAATTTCAACCCAATTTAATATTAATTTAAAATAGCTCTATTTTCTTCCATAGAAATTTTTATTATTAGTTTAAAAAATCTAGAGTAAAACACAATCTTATTTTATAATTATATTAATGGTTTCCTTCCTACCATAGTTTCTAAAAGATACCAAAATTTTCTTATCATGCTTTTTTTACTAAAATAGTTGATTTCAAATTTGGTCAAAGAGTATGATAAATACAATTTAAGAATATTATACTAGAGTGCCAGAATTTTTGGCTCAATAGGGAAATCCAAAAAGTATAAATTTAAAACAATGTCTTGTTTTTATAAATGAAAACAATTTGATTTTCTTTTAGCTTATTATGGCATTCTCAGCCAGATTATGGGCCTGTTTACAAGCATTCACAGTCTCAACTCCTGGTTTTTATGTTTTTAGATTAGACTCTTTAGCTTGGCAAAGCCCACAAAATCTGAGCCTAGCTTCCTAGTAGTATCATTTGAATATTTATGAATATTCAATTTACCTTTTTATGGATTGTGAAGAATATTTAAATTTAGATATTTTAATTATTAACGAATTTAAAGCGATTATAAAAATTAATACTTGAATATCTTGCAGTTGCAGATACCATATATGGGTTCAAATCATAGATATTTGAAATCGCTTTAATTTTTTACAAATAATACATCCAAATTGAATCCATTATTGGTTTTGTTTTTAAAATTTTTTAAGTTTTAAAAAAAAACTCTTATCCAATCCATTACCATCGTTACCAAGTGCTTGAGATTTCTGATATCTGGGGTGGGGTCTGAACTATATTTGCTGTAATTGGTCTTTTGCAAAAAGTAAATTATCTACATTTCCACATTTGTTGTTCTCTCCTCCTTGTCTTTTGTTAAACTTTATTTCGATGTAAAACGTAACAGAAACTGAAATCCTAAAATTAACTCTGCCAAGGGGCCTAAATTATTTCAATTATTTTATTACAATTTTTATTTTTATTTTATTAATTTTGTAATTTAATGTGCTAAATTTAGTAATACTTTCAATTTAAACCTTATTTATTGATACGCCCCGGCCTCGGTGATGAGAGTCGAGTCGTTGATGTACCCGATCGTGAATTGGAGTAATATCAAGGTTTGTCGAAGATAGGTTAAGAAAGAAGGGATAAAGGCTCAAATTTAGTTCAAAAGGGGTTATGAAGTGTATTGAGGATGATAGGTGAATGAAAACCAAGTATTCAAGTTGAACCAACACAATATAAGTGTGTTCACCCGGGACTTATACGAATACTTAGGAAAGGTTAAATGTTGTATGGATGGAAAACGAATAAAATGGAACCTTGACCCACTATCAAAGATGATAGGAACCTCGGTATAACTTGAACGCCACACTTTGGATGCAAAGTGATAAGTTCGGATAAGAAGAATGGGTTGACGCCACAAGGGTTACTTGATAAGTCAAACGAGTCTTTGGAGAACAATGAGAGTTGTAAACAATCTCACAAAATGTAAAAACATTAATTCAAGGTTCCATTTTATTCGTTTTCCATCCATACAACATTTAACCTTTCCTAAGTATTCGTATAAGCCCCGGGTTAACACACTTATATTGTGTTGGTTCAACTTGAATACTTGGTTTTCATTCACCTATCATCCTCAATACACTTCATAACCCCTTTTGAACTAAATTTGAGCCTTTATCCCTTCTTTCTTAACCTATCTTCGACAAACCTTGATATTACTCCAATTCTCGATCGGGCACATCAACGACTCGACTCTCATCACCGAGGCCGGGGCGTATCATCTGGTATCAGAGCTAGCCGAATCGGAGTAAGAATCATCATCTTTGATATTATGGTTTTGTAAAAAAAATCAAAAAAAAAAAATTTTGCCTACGGTCTAGGCGCGGACGAAAAGAACGTGAAAGATCCGTAAAAAAAAAAAGTCTGGAAACCCTTCAACAATTTTTTTTTGAATCATAATCTACACTCCTTTATACCCCTTTGAGTGAATTTTCACGTTTTCAAAAAAAAAATTATCCAATTTATTATTTTTTTATTTCTTCTTTTGTATTCGGTATTAAAAAAAAGAGAAATTCAAAAAAAAAATCGGAATTAAAAAAAAGTGATTGAAATTCATTTTAAGTTTTGTTTGATAGCCTACCATTTCCGACATCATTGCCCACCAAGCCAACTCAATTTTGTAAGCCGACGACAAACGGTATTGATTTGTCTATCTAGTTTGCGGAGAACTTCGAGAGGCGAAATCCGAGTGGTAAAAGGCAAGAGCGATTGGTGAGACCATTAGAGAGGAGTAAAAGCCAAATTGTGTGAAATTTTCTTTGTGAGGAATTGGTGAGAATTTTGTGGTGAGGTATTTAATTTTCTGTTATTATTATTTTTATTTTTAACATTTCTTCTTTTAGTATATAATCATGTCTCAAGATACCGAGCAAAACGTGGTGGGAAGAGAAGGAGTTCCCGATTTAGGCCAACAAGCCCTCTTAAGAGAATTTCAACGAATGCTCCGTAACGAGCTTGAATCCATCAATGAGAGGCTAGATCGAGTGGAAGGAGGGCCAACACGAGAAGGAACCCCTCAAGGACTGAGAAGGGAGCGGGGGCGAGCAAGACCTTTTGTGGATGATCCCCTCGAGCCAAGCGAGGAGGAAAGTGACCAAGCATTGGATCAAAACGAAAGACGACGAGGTCAGAGGAATAGGGGTCCTAGAGATCGAGGCCAAGTTGATGGTGATTTAAAAGGTATTAAACTATCCATTCCTCCCTTTCATGGGAAATCTGATCCGGAAGCCTATCTAGAATGGGAGAGAAAAATAGAGGTGATCTTCGAGTGTCACAACTACTCGGAGAGCAAAAAGGTGAAATTGGCGGCAATCGAGTTCTCCGATTACGCAATGGTATGGTGGGATCAACTCACAACGAGTCGAAGAAGGAACGGGGAGCGGCCAATCTCATCTTGGACCGAAATGAAAGCCGTAATGCGTAAGCGATTTATACCCTCTTACTATTATCGTGAACTTTATCAAAAATTGCAGAATCTTACGCAAGGAAATCGAAGTGTGGAGGACTACTTCAAAGAAATGGAAATTGCCATGATTCGAGCAAACGTGGATGAAGATCGTGAAGCAACCATGGCTCGATTCTTAGCTAGCCTTAATCGTGACATAGCTAACGTGGTGGAACTTCAACACTATGTCGAAGTTGTTGATATGGTACATGTTGCCATCAAAGTCGAAAAACAATTGAAGAGAAAAGGAACTAGCCGAACCTTTCCTAGCACTAACAATTTTCAAAGGTGGAACCAAGGCACGGGTAAGAAAGACTTCTCTAATCGCACTAAAGATCACCCTTTGTCTTCTAAGGTGAGCAAACCCGTTAGTGAAACAAGCAAAGGTAAAGAAGTTGTCATGCCGAATCGATCACGAGAAATAAAGTGTTTCAAGTGTTTAGGGAGGGGCCATATTGCAAGTCAATGCCCTAACCGAACTAACATGATATTGTGGGCTAATAGAGAGATCGAATCGGAGGAAGACGATGATGAAAACCCCGATAAAGCCGCCGAAGAAGAAGACAAACTTGAATATGCTGTTGATGGCGAAATCCTCGTCATTAAACGAAGTCTTAGTCTTCAAAGCGTTGAAAACGAACAGCAAAGGGAGAACATTTTCCATACACGTTGCCATGTCCAAGGCAAGGTGTGCAGCTTGATCGTTGATGGCGGGAGTTGTACAAATGTGGCCAGCACCTTAATGGTTGAAAAACTCGGCTTGCCAACAACTAAGCACCCTCAACCTTACAAACTTCAATGGCTTAATGATGGAGGGGAGTTGAAAGTAACTAAGCAAGTTTTGGTGCCGTTCACTATCGGAAAATATTCCGACAAAGTTTTATGCGACGTAGTACCTATGCATGCTGGTCATATGTTATTGGGTCGTCCATGGCAATTCGACCGTAAAGCTACTCATGATGGTTTTACAAACCGCTACACTTTCAAGTTTGAAGGCAAGAATGTCACCTTAGTCCCGATGACACCGAGGCAGGTTTATGAAGACCAATTGAAGTTAAGAGAGTCTTTTGAAAAATTTCGAGAGAATGAAAAAGAAAGCGAAAAACACACTGAGAAAAAAAAAGAAAAATTTTTGAAAAGTGTGAGAGAAAATAATAAATCGATTGAACAAAAAAATAGAGAAGAAAAAGAGCAAAAGAAAATGAGTGTTTATGCGAAAGAGATTGATTTTAGAAAGTCTTATTTGATGCAGCAATCGGTTCTTGTACTTATGTACAAGGAAACTCTTTTGAATACTAACGAGTTGGATCCAAATCTGCCCTCTTCGATTGTTTCTCTTTTGCAGGAATATGAGGACGTGTTTCCGGAAGACATTCCTAATGGGTTACCGCCCATTCGAGGAATAGAACATCAAATTGATTTCATTCCCGGAGCCTCCATTCCCAATCGACCAGCTTATCGTACAAATCCCGAAGAGACCAAAGAATTGCAAAAACAAGTCAATGAACTTATGGAGAAGGGATATATACGAGAAAGTCTTAGTCCTTGCGCCGTACCGATTTTATTGGTGCCAAAAAAGGATGGAACATGGCGTATGTGCGTAGATTGTCGCGCGGTAAATAAGATCACTATTAAGTATCGACATCCGATACCGCGACTCGATGATATGTTGGATGAATTGAGTGGTGCTCGAATATTTTCTAAAATTGATCTAAAGAGCGGATACCACCAAATTCGGATGCGTGAGGGGGACGAGTGGAAAACCGCTTTTAAGACGAAACATGGACTCTACGAGTGGTTGGTTATGCCATTCGGGCTTACCAATGCGCCTAGCACTTTCATGCGGTTGATGAACCATGTTCTTCGTTCTTTTATCGAAAAATTTTGCGTTGTCTATTTTGATGATATACTTATCTATAGCAATTCCTTAGAAGATCATTTGTTGCATTTAAAATCTGTTTTGGATGTGCTTAGAAAAGAATCCTTGTTTGCTAATCTTAAGAAATGTACTTTTTATACTAACAAGGTTATTTTCTTAGGATTCGTGGTCAGCTCGGAAGGATTGGAGGTTGATCAAGAAAAGGTGAAAGCCATTCAAGAATGGCCTAGACCCACGAGCATTAGCCAAGTGAGGAGCTTCCACGGATTGGCAAGCTTCTATCGACGATTTGTTCCAAATTTTAGCACCTTGGCAGCACCTTTAACTAGTGTGATCAAGAAGTCTTCTGCCTTCTATTGGAATGAGGAACAAGAAAAATCTTTCATTGCTCTTAAATCTTACTTAACTAATGCTCCCTTACTTGTGTTACCTGATTTTGCTAAAATGTTTGAAGTTGAATGTGATGCATCAGGTGTCGGAATTGGAGCCGTTCTAATGCAAGATGGAAGGCCCGTGGCATACTTTGGTGAGAAGTTAAATGGAGCCGTTCTCAACTATCCGACGTATGACAAAGAAATGTATGCTCTAATTCGAGCTCTCGAGACTTGGCAGCACTACTTATGGCCAAAAGAGTTTGTCATACACTCGGATCATGAGGCATTGAAGCATATCAAGGGACAAGCAAAATTAAATAAACGACACGCCAAATGGGTAGAGTATTTAGAATCTTTTCCTTACATCATCAAATATAAAAAGGGTAAGGAAAACATTGTGGCTGATGCGTTATCTCGACGATATACTTTGCTATCATATTTAGATTCAAAATTGCTCGGATTTGCCTTTTGAAGGAATTGTATAATGATGATGTTAATTTTGGTGATATTTATAAATCTTGTGAAAACAAAGCTGTTGATAAGTTTTACAGGTTTGATGGATTTCTTTTTCGCGAAGGTAAGCTTTGTATTCCGCAAAGTTCAATACGGAAATTGTTGGTGATCGAGGCACATGGTGGTGGACTCATGGGCCATTTTGGGGTGGCTAAGACGTTTTCAACCCTCCAAGAACATTTCTTTTGGCCTGGAATGAGAAAAGAAGTTGAACAAATTTGTAGTCACTGCATAACTTGCAAGAAGGCCAAGTCCAAGATTAATCCACATGGGCGCTACAAACCGTTGCCCATACCTGACGCACCATGGGTCGATCTTTCTATGGATTTTATCCTAGGACTTCCAAGGACTAAAACGGGGAAGGATTCAATTTTTGTTGTTGTAGATAGATTTTCCAAAATGTCACATTTTATAGCTTGTTCTAAAACTGACGATGCCGTTCATATTGCTAATTTGTTCTTTAGGGAGGTTGTACGACTTCACGGAATTCCAAAAACCATCGTATCCGATCGAGACGCAAAGTTCCTAAGTCATTTTTGGAGGTCTCTATGGGGAAAGCTAGGAACGAAACTGTTGTTTTCAACAACCTGTCATCCCCAAACGGATGGACAAACGGAGGTTGTGAATCGCGTGCTATCAACCTTATTACGAGCAATTATTCGAAAGAATCTCAAAGCGTGGGAGGAATGTTTACCGCATGTGGAATTCGCTTACAATAGATCCGTCCATTCTGCTACTAAACATTCACCATTTGAGGTTGTGTATGGATTCAATCCTCTAACTCCATTAGATTTGCTTCCTTTGCCCCGTGATCAGCTTGTTCATACCGATGCAAAACGAAAAGCCGATTATGTGAAGCAACTTCATCAAAAGGTGAGAACCAACATTGAAGTGCGAACCGAACAATATATGCGAGCTGCAAACAAAGAAAGGAAGCAAATAGTGTTTGAACCCAGAGATTGGGTTTGGGTTCACATGAGGAAGGAAAGGTTCCATTTTATTCGTTTTCCATCCATACAACATTTAACCTTTCCTAAGTATTCGTATAAGTCCCGGGTTAACACACTTATATTGTGTTGGTTCAACTTGAATACTTGGTTTTCATTCACCTATCATCCTCAATACACTTCATAACCCCTTTTGAACTAAATTTGAGCCTTTATCCCTTCTTTCTTAACCTATCTTCGACAAACCTTGATATTACTCCAATTCACGATCGGGTACATCAACGACTCGACTCTCATCACCGAGGCCGGGGCGTATCATTTATTTTGTTACCTTATTTTTCTTTCAATCACCGTTACAGTAATTATTTATAAAAGAAAACAAAAAAACAGAGTAAATTATTACTATATTTTTTTTGTATGAGAACCATTACAGTATTTAATACAAATCTTGTTATTTTTGTCAATATATGGTATAATGTAATTATTTTAGTTTCTTTATCAAATAACTATTTTAGTTAAACTACAACTTTTTTAACATTTAAACTTTAATTAATGTTAAAATTTGACATTTGTAATTTAGTATTAAGTTGTTATTTGATTAGATGAAATTTATATATTATTTACATTATTAATATAATATAATAATATTCAAATTTAGATATTTTCCAAATAAGTTATTTGTTGTTGGATTAAGTTCAGCTTTCGTTAACACATAATGTATCTTCTACATACTCCATCTACCCCCTACAACCCAACTTTTTTTTAATACTAAAAGTTATTTTTTTATTTTATAATTAATACTAAATAAAATATATAGTTTTTAAGGGAAATAATTTCTTTTATAAAACTCTGGTAATATTCTTTTACATAAATTTATACTATATCTTTAGGGCAATTTACCTAAAAAAGCCATTTTTTTCAAAATTTACCGAAATGAGCCGATTTTTTGATTATTTATCGAAATGGGCCATTTTTCGGGAAATCACGTCCACGTCAGCACGATGTCAGGGTACGTGTCAAAACATGGCGTCCACGTCATCCTGACCTGCTGACGTGGAAGGAAATCACGGACGTGGACGCGATGTAGGCCGCGTGAACAGTACCCCAACGGTCAAAAAAAACTATAAATACCCCCCACCCCTTTATTTTTTTTCACAAACAAATACTATCTAATATTTCCTCTCTAATCCTCTCAATTTCCTTCCAAAATTCTCTCAATTTCCTTCCAAAATTCTCTCAAACCCATATTTAATTTCAATTTCCTCTCAATTTCCTTCCAAAATTCTCTCAAATCCATATTTAATTTCAATTTCCCCTTAATTTCATTTTTAAAATAAATTTAAATTTTTTTAAATTTTTTAAAAATAATTTTAAATTTTTTTATATTTTCATCAATGGCCGGATCATTAATTCGTCTTGATAGGAATCACATATCGATGGAGCAAATAAAAATGGTAAGTATTAAATTTAATTTTTAAATATTATTTAAGATTTTTTTATTTATGTATTTTTAGATAATTATTAATTTATTATTTGTTATAAAAGTCTGAAGATCGGGTATTGGAATGCAATATCCGGAATATGCATGCTCTTCCATCACCGTTAGTAGAGAACTACCTGCGAGAAGCGGGTTTTTGGCACGTGGCGACGGTAGGCCGAGGATGCAAGTTGGACCTAAAATTGATCAGTGCGTTGATCGAGAGGTGGAGACCCGAGACGCACACATTTCATCTTCCACGTGGAGAGTGCACTATCACTCTAGAAGATGTCCATCTGCAATTGGGATTGCCGGTGGACGGGCACCCAGTCACCGGGTCTGCCCAATCTAGCAATTGGGAGGCGGTGTGCTACGAGCTTTTGGGCTCTATTCCGGATAAAATGGATGGAGGTAAGGTCGAGATGGGCTGGTTACGTGCCACCTTCTCCGATCCGAATGCAAATTCAACTGAAATTGAAAGAATCCGATATGCTCGATCAAACATTCTTCAAATAATTGGAGGTTATCTGATGCCCGACACGTCACGGAGCCGTGTACATCTAAAGTGGCTGCTAAAACTCGTTGATTTTAGAGGAGCCGGTGAATTTAGTTGGGGGTCTGCCATCTTGGCAACATTATATCGGGAGATGTACGGGGCGACGCAACCGAGGAAAGCAAACATCGGAGGTTGCCTGTCACTACTGCAATCATGGACACGGTTTCATTTTCCATTTCTACGTCCTCGAGTGAACCACCCATATACATTCCCACTCGTAACGAGGTAAATTTTATATTACATTTTGGAATTATTATGTAGATTTTGTAAGAATAAAAGTATGCTAAAAATTTATTTAATTAGGTGGAACCATCCGGTAAGTTATCGTGGATTACCGTCTAAACTTGAAGATATAGGCTTCTATTAGAGCAACGATAGGAAGCAGAAGTAAGTATTATTGCAAATAGATATTTCCATACATTCACTAGTCGATTGATATTTAGTATTTAGTATTTAGTATTTAGTATTATGTATATAACTAATATTTCTATCATGTTCATATAGTTTCAATAGACACCATACGAGGATCCGGCAATTCGGGTAGTAATCCCGGAAGAGTTTTTACAAAATCCAAACGCTTGGCACGCGAAAGTGGTGTTGATCAACTATGCAACCGTGGAGCCCCACCAGACAGACAGAGTCCTACGACAGTTAGGATGTAGACAACCGATTCCTGTGGACCCTGAGGTGTTTGACGATCACCACAAAATAGACCTTCGGCTATTAGGTACGGATTGGCCTAGATACTGGTTCGAGTACACGGAAATGTGGGAAAATCAGCATGAATATCTACCTACTCGGGAACAAATCATCTTTCTGGAGTTAGCGTGCGTTCCAGAATACATGCAATAGTTTAGGATCCATGGCAAGCCGTATTTACTTACGCCAGAGGAGAGGCAGCGGCAAATACGTGTCTGAAGGGAAAGGCGCGGGCCTCTAAATCCAAGACGAGAAGACTACAAAGGCAGCTCCTCAACGAGGCCCAGACAGTCATCCGGCTCATCATCAGCGGCCATGCAATCACTGTCCCCAACGAGAGCACCGACGCAGTCACCTGACGCAGCAATTCAACAGATGATACACACACAACCGCCTTTCCCTATGATGCTAGGTGTGTTTCCTAGCCCTTATATGTACCTTAACCCTTACATGTATCCTTTTTCGAATCCTATGGCAGGTTGGAGCCAAATGCCCGGTTCAGCTCCATTTCCTGTTATGCCGAGCGGACCGCCGATATCTAGGCCAGCAGCGCAGGAGGGATCGCAAGAGGGGTCGTCGAGGAGCTCTCCTTTTTACCACTCGCCACCAACGTATGGCTTTCAAACACCGTCGCCGATCATGATGCAAACACCTCCACATACACTATTCTTTGAAAGTGGATCATCGTCCCAAGTCCGACAACCAGATGTCGAACCGGAAGAACCACAATCACCACCGGAGGAAGAACAACCGTGGCCGGAAGTTAGAGGAATGAGGAATCCAGTGTGTAACCGTCGACGGCCGCCATGTGAAACCGAATCCCCCGGGCATAGACATTGATTGTCGTATTTAAATTTATTATCTGATGTAATAAAATAGAAGTTTATTTAATATAATAAAATAGAAGTTATATTTGATGTAATAAAAACCCAAATTTGATTAAAAACCCTAACTTAATTAAAAACCCTAACCCTAACCTAATTTAATTAAAAACCCTAACCCTAACCCTAACCTAATTTAATTAAAAACCCTAACTTAATTAAAAACCTTAACTTAATTAAAAACCCTAACCTAATTTAATTAAAAACCCTAACCCTAACCTAACTAAATTAAAAACTCTAACCCTAACCCTAACCTAATTTAATTAAAAACCCTAACTTAATTAAAAATCCTAACCCTAACCTAACTTAATTAAAAACCCTAACTTAATTAAAAATCCTAACCCTAACATAGTTTAATTAAAACCCTAACTTAATTAAAAACCCTAACCCTAACCTAACTTAATTAAAAACCCTAACCCTAACCTAATTTTACATAATTTGATAAATTTACTAACCATTAACACAATTTTTGGACTTAATAATTTTACATAATTTGATAATTTTACCTAATTTAATTAAAATTTTTTTGGCTTAATAATTTTACATAATTTTACATAATTTGATAATTTTACTAACCATTAACAAAATTTTGGGACTTAATAATTTTACATAATTTTACATAATGTTAGATTTGGTAAAATGTTTTGACTGGTACTAACAATTAAGAAATTAAACTAATTTGAAAATTTTACTAACAATTAATACAATTATCAATTAATAATTGAATAAAATAATTTTTTTTAAAATTACATTCAACTATTGTAATTAGGGCATGATCGACTTGTATGGCCTGGATTCCTACACCATCCGCACAACTTCTGTTGACTGGCTGTTTCTCGGATATCCATATTGTTCCGTATTCTAGTGGAGCAAGGTCGACCCTTTGGTTTGCGACGCAATTCTCTATCCGGTAACAGCTTAAAAGGAGTAAGAGATACGGGCGACAACTTACGTTCATCTAGGACCAGTGGGAAAACGTGTCTCCATACGTTGTACATGTTTTCTAATTTGTACACTTCGTCCACATAACTCATCGGATCCAGACGGAATTTCTGACAAGCTGCAATAACATGAGCGCATGGATAACGAAGTGCATCAAACTTTCCACAGTCACAAGTCCTGTTTCGCAAGTGTACACGATATTGCCCGCCAACAACACCTTGGTACGGTCTGTCAAACTCCGCCATGCGAAACCATAAATTGTCTCGATCGTGACACACTGTGTGCATGATGTTTGCCCTCGCCTTCGCCTTCGCCTTGTTAATTTCTTGAACTACCTTATTGCACCATACATGGCCACCCTACATCTGGCCTGCATAAGTTGCTGCTCGCTTTGGAAATAGCGCCGCCAAACGGAAATATGTCTCTCACATAACCGATGTTATCGGTAGATGGCGCGTTTCTTTAAGAACAGAATTTATGCATTCTGCCAGGTTCGACGTCATATGGCCATATCGTAGGCCTCTATCATATGCTTGTGCCCACTGTTCGAAACGTATGTTACAAAGGTAGCCTGCCCCTTCTCCGTTTTGGGATCGTAAAATTGCCAACATCTCGGCAAAACGATCTTTATTTATTTCATACCCTGCCAATATAAGATCATAGCGAATATTTTATACCACTTCTACCAATAAAACTAATTCAAATTGACAAACGAAATAATACAGTTATAGACTAAATACCCATATTGGTCACTTGTCGCCGTTCGCCCTTAGATGGATATTGCCTGTAGTAGTTCGAAGCAACGTGTCTTAGGCAATATCTATGGTGTGTGCGCTGCCACAAGCTTCCCTCTCGATTAAATGCAGCTAGTATACCGGCGCCCCGAGCTGAAATAACACAGATATTAGGTTAGGGGCATACATGCCTCCTTAACCTCGAGAGAAAGAAATCTCAGTCATCAGACGACTCCCTCAGTGTTATTGCAAATGCAATTGGAAGAATTCTCCCATCGCCGTTATAACCAATAGCCGATGAGCATACCTACCGAACATGAAGGTACCGTCAATTTGTACCAACGACTTGCAGTATGGAAATGCGTCTCGGCATTGCTTAAAGGTCTAAAATAGGCATTTGAACACTTGGCATCCACGTAGCAATCGGCAGTTGTAGTACGCATGTTCCGTTTCAAGGTCTGTGATGGCACCTGAGACGTATCTCTCTAGCACCTGATACCACTGCCATATTTCATTATATGAGGCGTCCCACCCACTATGCATCTTCTCCAACGCCTTCTGCTTAGCTATCCAAGCCTTGCGGTAAGAGGGCGTGTACCCCATTTGGCTACGGATATTGGCAATTATCACCGGCACTGAAGTCCTAGGATCTGCTTTTATCGTGGGTAGTATCAAGCTAGCTAACATAGCTGAATCCATTTTGGGATGATCTTGTGAAACACCTACAGAGGGAGTACATTAAATAATGCAACATTGCAAAATAAAATTATTATTCAGATACATTCAATCCTGTACCTGCAACACATGTATGTGGACCATTTTACTTTTTTATCTCCCACAACCCTGTCCTTTTCCTTAACAAGGCGACGATTTTCCATGAACATGTGCCGTCTTGCACCGCACACTTCGCATCAAACTTATCAGATTTTGATTTAACGACGCGGTAATTAACGCCGTTTTTGATGCTATGTTGTTTCAAAGCACCAATAAAACTATCCTTGTTGGTAAACTGATTACCAACTTCAAGCTCACCGAAATCTACCCCCGAACTTGTACAATCGCGCAACCGGTGTGGTAGATCTGGAAACTCTAACGCATCATCCGCTGATAGATCGACATTATACATGTGGGCTGGAGGTGAGTATGCTCTGAATCATGGATTTTCTTCTTCATCTGAACTCCTTTCAGCATCTTCACCTTCTGTTGGAATCGGCTCCGGTTCAAAAAATAATCTCACTTCTGCACCATCCGGCCCGGGCTCTCGAGGTGGATCTACATCGAAGTCATCTTCTAACCCATAATCATCTGCAGCGTACGACGTCCCCTCACCGGTTGACGTCGTAGGTAGTACGTCATCCCTTCTTCTGGGCATTTGATAACGTCCCCAATTGGATGTAGATTATCATCTACTAGAATTTGATGCAGTTCCCCAGTACGTATTTCCAGCATCAAACGTCGAGCCACCGACGTACATGTCCCATCCACCGACAGAATGTCTTGCGGGGATGTGCATTCACACCGCTACCGAACATGGGCTGTTCCGTATTTTGTAACCCGCTAACCGAGTGTCGGCCAGGGGTCGTGTATACATCTCGAACACCGGACGGAAGTACATCAGTTGGCGACGTAAATTGTACATATAACTCAATATAAGTTGCTCCACTAGCAAGATGAGTCTGCACCATTGCCTCCAAGCTACGAGCACATTTTATGTCGAACGAGTCATATGTCACCGGATCAACATAAGAACAAAATCGATACGTGATTGACAGAACTTTCATTGGCGTCGTTCCGAAGATTTTACGCCTAATTCTTTTGCGAAATTCTGTCAAATCTATGTTCTGGTTAAATGACAGTCGCACCGTATTCTCCGACAAAAAAATAACACCATTCTCGGCGTGGCAAACCTCACCATCGTAGTAAATAACAGCACTAATACGTTCACTCATTTTGAAACTCTAACTTTCTTAGCCTCTCTAAATTGTTTCTGCTATAACTTATGCATTCTAAGAACATTTTCTGCCTAAATTATAGCCTTAGCCCAAACTTGCTACTGTAGTAAAATCGCATCCACGAGGGCGCGATTTCACAATTTCTTCTTAAATAGCATCCTGGTAGAAGCGATTTTATACTATTTGCTCAGAAATGTCAAAAAAAATTTATTTCTTACATGACCTACTGTAGCAAAATCGCGTCCACGAGGGCGCGATTCCATAATTTCTTCTCAAATAGCATCCTGGTAGAGGTGATTTTATACTATTTGCTCAGAAACGTCAAAAAAAATTTATTTCTTACATGACCTACTGTAGCAAAATCGCGTCCACGAGGGCGCGATTTCACAATTTCTTCTTAAATAGCATCCTGGTAGAAGCGATTTTATACTATTTGACCAGAAACTTCAACTCGAAATAATTTATTCCGAGACCTAAAAACCCTAAAAAGCCTGAACCTTAAACCCTAAAAGCCAAAAAAACCAAACGTGAAAAAAACGTCAAAATCGCGTCCCCGGAAACGCGCTACGTGTCAGGACATCGCGTCCACGTCAGCAGGTCGCGCTGACGTGGACGCGATGTCCTGACACGTACCCTGACATCGCGCTGATGTGGACGCGATTTCCCGAAAAATGGCCCATTTCGGTAAATAATAAAAAAATCGGCCCATTTCGGTAAATTTTGAAAAAAACAGCTTTTTTTGGTAAATTGCCCATATCTTTATCCTTTGCCCCCATTTTAGTATGGGTAAACTACCAAAATAGTCACTTTTGTTTGACTCAGGTTACATTTTAGTCACTTATGTTTGAAATGTTACGTTTTAGTCACTTACGTTATCGTGTTGTAACATTTTAGTCACTGAGTCGTTAATTGTCGATAATGGTGTAACGGTAAGTTGATGTGGCACGTTAAATCATCATTTCAAACGAAAATTTTAGGTTAAATTCTACAATTGGTTCCTATATTTTTTCATTTTCAACCATTTAAAAATTTTCTTTTTTGTTCTTCTAACTTTTTTTCCATTCTCTTATTCTTCTCCCTCTATTTTCCTCCCTTCTTCATTTCTTTTAACATAGTTTTTCTATGCTTTCCATTTGTAACTAGTCCACAAGCTCGGCTCACTCGAAAAAATTAAATTGTTCAAAAAAATAAAACATAGAAAAACTACGTTGAAAGAAATGGAGAAGGGAGGAAAACAAAGGGAGAAGCATAAGAGAATGGAAAAGAAAGAAAGTTAAAAAAACATAAAAGAAAAAAATTAAATTGCTCCAAACGAAAAAATATGAGGACCGATTGTATAAATTAACGTAGAATTTTTGTTTGAAATGATGATTTAACGTGCCACATCAGTTTACTGTTACACCGTTAACAGAAACTAACGACTCAGTGACTAAAATGTTACAACGTGATAACATAAGTGACTAAAACGTAACATTTCAAACATAAGTAACTAAAATGTAACCTGAGCCAAACAAAAGTGACTATTTTGATAGTTTACCCTTTTAGTATTGAAAATTTATTGAAAACTAAAGAACCTAGTATATGTCATAGCCAACCTTCTGGCATCAATTTCCTTATAATTTTTTTATAATACTCGATAGATTTTATTCGGATCATTACGTGAAGATGAGATTAGTTATTGTAACAATGATATTAAAATTAATAGCGAGATGTATATTTGAATTTAAACGTAATTGTAACGTGGATGTGAGAATAAAAAATAATTGTTAAAAATATTATATTAGAAATAATATATAATAAAAATTATAAATTATTTTACTTTTGTAAAAATATGTGAAATTATAATTTTATTTAATAAAAATATTATCATATTGTTTTATTTTAAATTAATCACGTAATCAATTATAATTATTCAATTCATATTACTTTATAATTTTTATTTCAACATCCAAATCTCAACATGCAAACCACTTCTTTATCGCTCATGTCTTGCAATCCAAGCAAAGCCAACTTCTTCTTCAAGCTTTGGAAAAATGATCATTCCTTTGTCAACCCAAACCCATTGCACAGCTCCTCACCAACCCTTCAGCACCATAATGTCATTTTGTGCTGCCACTTTTGATGGAATCTGGGAACCGAATGGAGAAAGACCGACCAGATATGGGGTATTTATAGTTACATAAACATACACTCTTTAAAGGTTTTGCGAAAATGCTCTCCTTCCTCGAAGTTGCATTGGAGGAGTGGGTACCAATTGGTGAAGTTATAAAGGGAACACAATGATTTGGTTTTTTACCGACAATTCCTGGAAACAACCACACATTGTTCAAAATTAGTAGGTTTTTCTGTTTGGTTTTGAGTTTTGACCCACCAGGAGTACTGGTGTTCATCAGATTATGTTACGTCAGCTTATGCTAAAATTTGAAGGCCGAGAGTGAAGGAAAAAAGAGACTCAATTTTTGAAATATCAGCTGGGGTTTTGAACCTTTGATTCCATCATTTGGATGAGTCGCTTTCCTCCAATTCATCCAAATTGATACTTTATGAAAAGCACTAATGCTAAAAATATTTACTATAGATTACTCGGATAAGATTACTATAAGATTGTTGGAGCATCATAATCACATATCTAATCTAAATACGTACCAAATATGGATATTTTTAAAAAAAAGTAAATAGAGCACCACTATACTGAATATATTCACAATTGTTGTTTCTCTCCATTGAGTTTGGAAGGGTTTTCTGACAATGTTGAAGTGAGAAATTGTCTTCCGATTTCATGTAAGTTTTTTTTTTTTTTGGAATGGTTGATATAATTACTTGGTTGGAACTTAAAAAAAAAAAAGAGTTTAACTATTGGTTTATTACTCTTCTAAATTGCAAAAAGAGGCTACTCATAATTGGCAAATGATGGGGACAAAATGATAAAAATAAAAAACAGTAGTTCTAATAGTTGGATTTTTTTTCTTGGGGGTACAAAATCATAATCAATACTAGTTTGATGAACGGTCTAGAAATTGACAATAGCTTCAACCAATAATTTCATGGAACTATTCATCAACTCAGGACTGAGCCTAAGCATGAGGGTACAAAATTCCATCTCATTCAAAGCTCCATCACCGTCCAAATCACCTTCTCTCAACATACAAATTGCCTCTTCATCGGTCATATCTTGCAAGCCAAGCAATGCCGAGTTCTTCTTCAAGCTCTCGAAAGTGATCACTCCTTTGTCACCATCCACAAGCAATCGAAACCCGTTACAAAGCTCCTTCATGAAACCTTCAGCACCCAACTTCTCAACCATGGCAGGAAAAAAATCTTCGAACACCACACTATTTTGGGACGCCATTGAATATATATATGAACAAAGAAAAAGACCCTATTGTTTTATTTTAGGGGTATGATCTAGAAATGGAATGGTTGGTATAAAATGAGGGTATTTATATGTGATGGAAAGAGAATAAAGCTAAGGGAGTGTAGAAGAGAAGAAATGTTCGAGGAAAGAGTGTTAATGAGAACAAATTAAAGGTGGAGATAAAAAATACGAAGGTTGTCTTGGATGGCGATTGTTGCCTTTATATGTTATGTGCTTTTTGTGTAAGAAAATTGTCGTCCTTCCTCGAAGTTGCATATGTGATATAATTCATAATTGGTCATATCAAGTGCTAATTATTTACTTCTAGTTATAGACTGGTTCTTTGCTTCGGAGGCCAATTTTACTGGAGAACTAACTTGTAACCATATAATACTAAGAAAATGATTAAATACGAAAGAAATGGATGCATTTAGTTGCATGTATGAGTGTTTTAATTTAAGGTAATTATTCTTCAAAAGAAATCAAGTTTTTTTTAAACTTCACAAACAAAATTAGAAGGTTAACAAGTGTCTTGTAAGCACGGCGAAACTAAAAATTATTTTTAGGGGGCAAAATTAAATTGTAATTTTTACAATAGTAAAAATGAAATTTCACCATTTTTATAACTTATATTTTTATAATTTTTAAAATATTAAATCAAAATTTTATCAATTTTAGGGGGCCAAAGTGTAATTTTATTTTTACTAATTTAAAATTTTAAAAATTTTAAAAGGTTTAAATAGAAAATTTTTCACTTTAGGGTCAGGCCCCTGCTAGCCCATAGTTACACCGCTGTTTGTAAGGGTATAGTAAAATATTTTAAGAAAAAGTGACAATTATTTAAGATTGCTTGTGGAATTAAAAAAAATACATTGGCTTTGTACCAATTATACTAACTCTATTTTATCATTATTTTATTACACACTATAAACAAGTGATATCATCCTAAACTCCCTTGTGGAGTTTTTTTTATTCCATTCGCCGTGTATAGGATAATAATTCTTAATTTAAATCATTAATGACATAATTAATTCTAGATTATATGATAATCACAACTTGGATGAAAAGAAACGGTTTAATATAACGTATGATACTTGAACTTGACAGACTTTAATTTGGTATCTAAGTTTTTTTATCCAATTTGATACTTAAACTTGATACTTGATTTAGTTCGATACATGAACTTGGCACTTTTTCTTAATTTGGTACCTAAGCTTTTGTTGGTCCAATTTGGTACTTAAACTTGTCAAATATTATACAAATTACCCTAAAACACTAACAAGGTTAGTTTTTCCAATGAGAAGACAAAACTAACTATTGTATGATTGACATGTAGCTGATAACATGAAATTTAATGATAGAAATGATTACATTTATTAGGAGTTTCCTCTGTTCTGCTAAACAATGTGATAAAATTTTAGTTTTCATACGGGTTGAGATTACTTTGCTTGTTAATGGTAAAAATGATTCAAGAGAGACTACATCCTTAAATTATGACCTAATCTTCACAAAGTCCTCAATTCCACAAAATGTTATTAGTATCAAAGGAATTCATTATTCAAAAATTATGCTTTGAGCTACGCTTAAATAATGGATTTAAAAGAAAAACAAGAGTTTTAAAAAACTTAAAATAAAATAAATTCATTATGTTAAATAAAATAAAATAAATAAAACTAAAAGTAATTCAATATTTAAAATGCAAAAAAAAAAACCTCATTTCATCTATCACATGTCAATGATACATTTTTTTGCTCTTCATAAAAATAACTATGTTTGTATATTAGAGTTGTAACACCCCAAACCCGGCCTAGAAGTTAAGACCAAATCTGGAGGCTATATCAATTGATATTAAAACAAACCAAACCTTAAGTATTTTAAAGTTTTACATACAGAAAACAATTAAATAGTTATACCAACATGGAAATTCGAGCTTACAGATCGTAGTCTGAAATAAAACTTACATTAGTTCAAATTTAAACAAACAGTAAAATATCTAGAAAAGAGAGATGACCAAGCTCCTGACACACCGAACCTCCTAAGTCTGTAGGTTACCTGCAATTCAGTCAACAAATAGAATGAGTTTATCACACAATATAAATATAACATTAATTTCCCAAATTCGAATACAGAATTAGAAACAAATGATACTCATTATTATCGTAATAATTCAGATAAGATGCAGAACATATTAGATACGGATGCAGAATAGATTAGAATCAGATGCAATTTCCTACGCCCATCTACTACACACCATCTCTAACCATCCCAACACACCATATAATGTATCAAGTACCCATCCATCCCTACACACCAATTAGTTTTGGTATGACACATTTCAGAGTGATTACAGACTAGTTGCCAGATTAGTATGCGATGAATCGCCAGAATTAGATACAGATTTGTGGCTTAGCCATTCACTTCAGCAGATCATTAAACTGCCAGCAGTTTCTTCTTTATACCATTTCCACCCAATGCAGATGCAGATTACAGATATCAGATATCAAGTATATACATACAGTTATCCAAATAAAATTCATAATCAGATAATACAAATCATTATCATTTAACGGTTATCACATCAATTATACGTACATATAATCAATTATTCAGCCTTAGAATATTCGATATCAGTTATACAGTTTAATTCAGATCATACGGACCCTATGGAAGGCTTACGTTCGATACAAACAACACCGGCCCTAGGGAAAATTTCAGTATTTTGGCCCACACACCCGTGTGGATTCACATGGCCCAGCACACGGTCGTATGGCTCAAAATAGTGAGTAACACGGTTTGGCACACAACCAAGCACACGACCGTGTAACTCACAACCCCTTACATAGCCTGGACACGTACTCGTGTCCCTATCCCATCTGAAAAAAAATTAAAATACTATTATTTAAAATATTTTTACAGTGTTTTTGGTATATGACTGATTAAGTTTTTTAATTTATATATTAAATAATTATTATATAGTTGTAAAAGAGATAATATGAATTTTAATATATTAAAATTATCATTATAGTTTTTTAAAGCTTTTTTTTCATATTTTGAATTTTTTTTTATTTTGTTTTTGTTTTCTTACATAAAAAATTATATAAAAATTTTAAAATTTATCTAATTCTTTTAAATATTACTTAAATTTTCAAAAATTATTTATTTAAAATTGATATGAATTATGTAATAATTAAATATAAAATTGTAAAAAAAGTCAATCATTAGCAGCATTTATAAAAAAAACGCTGCAAATGGTAAGTAATAGCAGCGTTTAGACCAAAAACACTGTAACTATGTATTAAAATTTTCAAAACGGCACCGTTTTAATACAAAAATTTAATTTTTTTAGTTGCATTTTTGCTGAAAATGCAGCAAAAGGTCCATGTATTAAGTCCACCAAATTTACATTTATATTGTGATTTGCGCCATTTCTTGTACATGGGCCTTTGGTCCATGTACATCCTTACCATCTGCTCTTTTATTACGTATAAGTTACGATTTTAGTCTCTATACTTTAATTTAATTATTTTTAATTCTTGTATTTATTAAATTTTAAATTTTAGTATAATCGTTAAATTAATTAAGTTAAAATTTACGATTTATCAAATGTATAATACTATGTTAATTTACTATTTTTATATAATACTCACAAAAAATAATATCATCTTAATTAATGATTTAATTGCTACGGTTTTGAATTAAGATTAAAACTTTAAAATTTAAAAAGTGTAAGAGTTAAAAATAAACAAATTGAAGATTATGAACTAAATTCACAAATTGCTTGTGACTGATAGCAGAATTTGACCTAACGTATTAACTATTACTATTTGGACTAGGTTAAAATTTTAAAATTCGAAAATCATAAAAACTAAAATTTACCCATACGAGAAATACATTATCAAAAATTTACCAATTTTCTTTCAACAAGAAAATAATTTCACCTCAAATTATTATTATTTTATTGCTGACCTGAAATTAGTTAATACCCAATTAAATTGAGTAAATGACCAAAAATACCATTACGCCCAAAACAAAACCCTAGATAAAGCAATTTAAGCAAAAAGAAGAAGAAGAAGATCTTAGTCGTTGATCTGAAGTCTATCATGGTGTCTCGATATTAGGGTTTTTAAGTTCTATACTACCTTTTATATAATCTATCTCCTCCTCCTCCCTCTTTAGCCGTCTTTCCCTCCCTCCCTCTCAGATCAAAGCTTCAAAATGGTAAGTCTTTCTAACGTCCACGCTCTCCCATCTTTTTCAACTTGAAGATATTTCTCTTCGTATGAAGGGCTTTAAGAAAACTTTATCAAACTGCTTGGATATTAATGAAATCTTATGGCTTTTTGAGTATTGCTCATTTTTCCACTCTAGGTCTTTTTCATTCACCCAGTAATCACTTTTTAATTTTCTTTTTAGTAGGTTGGTTTTATTTTGATGACAATTTTAGCAGATCCAACGGCTAATCCCTGTTTTTCTCCGGTTCAAATTCGGCTTCATTTTTCGCTACCTTTGTAAATTGCCGCGAAAAACCGTAACCCTAACCCTAAAGCTCCTCAACTTTTCTCAATGACGAAGGTTCATGGAACCGGCGTTTACGACTTCAAGCGCTGCCATGTGGCGGAGTACCTGGTTGAGTTAGCCGACAAACCGAAAATGAAACCTCCTCACAGTTCATCCCTTCGGAGCTCTATTACTTTGTCTGAAATCTAGCGGGACCAGCTGACTAGAATAGCAGCCGCGAATTGGCTGAGGAGCGGTGGTTCGAAGCCTGAAAAGCCATTCGACCCTCAGCTGGTTAAGGATATTTATGAGACCGAGCTTACGGTGAAGTCGGAAGGGAAGTCTCAGAGGAAAACTGTGCCGTTGCAGAGGGTTATGATATTGGAGGTTAGTCAGTATTTGGAGAATTACTTATGGCCGAATTTTGATGCTGAGACGGCTTCGTAAGAGCATGTCATGTCCATGATTTTGATGGTCAATGAGAAGGTAAAGCCCTTTTTTAACTAAATTAAATTCGTTTTAAATAACTTTGATAGATCTAACTTGTTCAATTACTCTTTGCTTGTTGCTTTGCTACTTTTTTTTTCTTTCTTATTCTGAGCAAATTATATTTTACATTTATCTATGTTAGAGTTGGTGATAAAAGAAGTAGGACATATTTTGTTGATAATATTGGTTTTTTTTTGTCAATTATGATTTTGTTGATAATATACTTGGTGAAAGCTCTTCAGTAGGGTGCTGTTCTTGATTGCTTGTTACGTTCTTCTATAAAATTAAAAGAATGATGGAACAAAAGTAGGAGGAGAGTGAAACATTTAAATGATGCATTTTCTTAAAAAAACATTAAAATGATATCCAATAACAAAGAATTTTTTTAGCAAATGCAATACATAAATAAAATTTGATGTACATACAAAGAAAAGAAAAGAAAAATCTACCTTAATATTTTTTTGGCTTGAGTGTGCGAAATTAGAATAGTAGTGAGAATTTACATATATATATATATCAAAATATAAAGATTTTTTAAAATTATAAATTTATTGTTATATTTGATGATACAAGAATGTGTCATAAAGGACAGAGATGATTCACTAACTAAAGGTGGAGCATGATAAGAGGGAGGTACAAGTGTTGGAAGAGAGAAATGATAGAGGAATATGAAGGAAAACTTAGATTGAAAAAGAGAGAGAGCAGCTCTTGTTGAGAAGTAAAAAGGGTATATTGATGGTTTGACCCCTTATATCGTATGACGCTTCCTGATTGGTCTATCTGTATTTCTTATTAGGTCGATAATGTAATGTTAAGTGATCAGGTTGAAAACATTAGTAAATTACCTTACATATTTGAAATAAATTACATTCATACAAGAGTAATTTTTGTCTTTTTACATTTCAAATAAAACCATTTTTATTTTATTTTATACATGTTGATATTTGAACTCATGACATTAGAATATATAAAATCTCAACTTTACCACTACAGCAAATGTTTCACCTCACTGAATTAGTGTCAATTGTACATTGAGTCGGTTAGAGAAATAACTTATATTCTTACAAGAATTCTTTTGTCTTTTTTCATTTTAAATTATAAATGTTGAGATTTGAAACCATACCATTAACATATATAAAATCTCAATTACTAATATTATTACACAATCAATGCTTCATTTTAAATTTTTGTACATATTAATATTATTAAACAAAAGTTTTCACCTACACATATTACATATTTTATTTTGTTCATATTGCATATGTTATTTTTAAATAAAAAATTATTTTATTTTTGTATGTGTTTTAAAATGCAAATCTAAGTTTTAAAAATTAATATACTTTTAACAACATAATAAAATAGTTGTCGTGACATCACTATCGAACTATTCTAGATGGCAGAAATGAGAGTTTAGTAGAGCCAAGTGGTATAAGAATTGAATTATTAGTTTCTCTTGAGGGGTTAGAATTAAAAAGAAAATAAACATCAATTACAAGTTTACAATGCCTCTACCACCATCTTACCCCTATTGGATGCACAATATTATAAAGTAAATTTCAATTTTGAATTTTGTAGATAATAGTTATCGTTTAAAGATTTAATCTAAGTTATATCTAGATTGAATTACAGCCTAGTATAATCATTATAAGAAAATAAAAAGAAATTAAAACGGGTGGAGAGAGTTGAAAAAGTTGACACGTGTTGTTGACATATATTTACCTAACCTTTTTCAAAGTCAATATTTATGACCGACTTGCTTACCTAGTCCTCCAGACTGTATTGAACCCCTTTTGAAGACTGTATCTTTTAAAGAAATTATCTTTTTATGTATGATCTCATAAATCTGGTAATATTTGTTTCTTTTCTTCAAACAAAAGCACTAGATGTAGTACTTCAGTATTCTTTGTTCAGAAATTGATGACAAATAGGCTAAATCTTTGATAACTGGTTTGGATGCAGGGAAGAGAATTAACCATTGCAGAGAAAACGAATTATCTGGTTTTCATGATCAATGCTTTTCAGGTAATCTAGCACCTAAGTATGCATTTTAGTGAATGCTTTTGGATGTTACAAATTCATGCATCTGTCAAATATTTGCTCCTATGGAATATAACCTCAGGCAGTTGAATGGGAGAACTTGACTTGCGTACCCTCTTACCTTAAACCAATATAATAGAGCTGAAGATGATAAGAAATAGTCCATAGTACATGTGTAAACATAGAACAACATTCTCGAGCTACTATCAATTTTGTAATGTTGTGCCTGTTGAATGTGACAGAGTTTGGAAGATGAAATTGTCATGGAAACTGTCCTTAGATTAGCAAGTCTGCGATCTTGGCACAGTTTGTCGTAGGGTCATTTTCAGGTAAGATTTTATTGAATGAATTGTATTTTTCAGTCTCCTTTTGCTGCTGGATATTTTATTCTCTCATCATCGTCGTCATCATCATCATCATCATTTCTCCATAGATGGAACTTTGTCTAAATCCAGATTTGATCAAGAAATGGAAAAGAATGATAAAGAAAGAATCTGATGATGCCAAGAAGCTAGGAGTGCATCTTGATCCCTTATCTTCATTGGAAGTTAACTTCTTGAGAAATCTGATAGAAGAGTTTCTCGAGGTGCTATGCTGGAGAATAAGTTGCTTCTTTTTTTTTCATGGTGGGTGGGGGTTTGGTGTTCAATGATTTTGCAGCAATTAATTGCCAATTTTTCATGTTACTTAGGTGCTTGATCATTAGGTTTTTACCCAGAAGAATCCTGTCAGTGAAGATGATGAACTTAATGCTTCTAGTATTTTCGATCAAGTTGATGATGCTTCTATTTTGTACTGTGAAAGGTTTATGGAGTTTCTCTTTGATTTATTGAGTCAGCTGCCAACAAGGATGTATCATTGCCCTGCAACAGGATCCTATCCTCTTAGCTTTTAACTGATTTGTTTTCTTGTCGTAAGAATATTTTTACCATTGTAACTTCTAACATTATGAATTTGAAGTATTATTTAGATTTGCTGTTTTTGATTGGATTTCATGCTACAGAAAGGGTTGTATATGAATGAAAATTGATTGTTATAAATCTGTCAAAGTTAGTGGTGTTTTTTCATAAATGGTGCTTTTACAAGCGCTATAGACCTAAAAAAATACTGTTAAAAGTCTATTTTGCTGCAGTGTTTCTAGAAATGGGATTTGAACCTCAAATCTCAAACACACAATTAAGACACTTGGCCATTGAAACAAATACTCATTATTAACAAAATTTAACAAGCAAAATTTCAAATTTTTGGGGCGCTACAAGAGTAATTTGTATATCGTTTGACAAAAGTACCAAATTGGACAAAAAAAAAAAAGAAGCTTAGGTACTATATTAGGAAAACATGCATGATAGGCAAATTTTGTTCTAGTACCACTCGTTTTGGCCAAAATGCTCCGTTCTGGTAGTTAGTGCAAATTTCAGTAGGTATCGATCGTATTGGTGTGTATCAATTGATTTCGCCCCTACTGGCTGAAATATGGTGTATTAGCTGGTACTAAAAAATAAATTTAAATTTAAAAATTTTATTATATATTTTGGATTTTTTGAATTATGGATTGTTATATGCATAATATGAGATCTTGTTGTTTAATTTATGAAATATTCTTTCCTATCTACTTATTTTGAGTTTGTTTAATGAAGGTTTGGATTTGTGATGTTTATTAAATAATATTTTATATAATTGATGAGTAAATTATATTTGATATTTATTTAATATTATTATTTAATGTTTGCAAATAATTTTTTATATAAAATGTTTTTTTTTAAAATAATGATAAATCCAAAATGATACAACAAATAAATTGGTACCGGATGGTACCAGTACTGGTAGAAAATAAAATGTCCACCAGTACTGTATTGACTACCTTGAAAAGTGTTAAATTCAATTAAAAAAATTAAATTCAAGTACTAAATTAAAAAAAAAACTTAAGTGCCGAATTAAAAAAAATACATAAATTTAATTAAAAAATATTATATTATGCGAAAAAATAAATAAACCTTTAGTTGAAATTAAACTCATCTTCCTTTTTCCTAGACAAATCATTGGTAAGTGCATATATCCACGACATTCATCAGCTACTGTTAAAAGGATTGTAGATTTGAACATATCCTAAGATTAGCAAATAGTCTCGCACATATCTTAGCAAATGAAGCGTTGAAGAGAAATAAAGGAGTTTACCTGGTCGGAAGCGTCCCTGAAGCTGTAGAAAAACAAGCAGAAAGTGAAAGGGCGAGAGAACCAGATTGAACAAGGAAAGGGGAGAAAACGAAATGAGGGGAGTCTGAGAAGGGTTGGTAACAGATTGACTAAAGCAGGCCCTTGGATGAATTGAAAACGTCTTGAAGAAGGAAAGATAGATGAAATGACAAAACGGTAATGGATTTGGTGCTGATTGGGCAAGTAAAACGGCAGCATTAATATGTTTCAGATTTTTGTTTCCTTTTTCGATTTCCTAGGCGATTAGGTTTCCTTTTAATTTTGTTTTAGTTTTCCTTATGATGGGCCAAGTCTTATAACTGAGCTCCTTTTCTTTCTTTTTCTTAGGTCTATCTGTGTAGTTCTGAAGTTATTTAAATAAAGCCCAATTTGAAATTTATTTCAAAAAAAAAAAACTCGTCTTCCTTTTTAATTTTTTTAAATATTCAATTAGAGATTTATATAATAATTATATAATTAATTTTAATGCATTGATGATCGATAATTTAATACAATGTAAATGAATTCAAGGGTGATACATCATAAAAAATATCATTTACAATCATTATCCGGTTCACTAATTGCATAGAATTATACAATACCGGTTAGTCAAATATAAATGAATAATTATATATGAAATGAGGTGAAAGTACTATAGAGGTATCTAAAATCGGGTAAATAAGTCTTTGTTATTTGTATGTCAGAAAAAAGTTTAAATTAATTTTTTAGTTAAATATTTCATCCATTTGTTCTCTTAAGTAATGAGTTGACATTTTTAAAAAAAAATATATATATAAGTGGCGTAGAATTAAAGGATGCATAGGATTAGGAAAAAAGTATAATGGAAGCATTTTATTAGGATTTGGATTGCATTTTACTCTCTCTACTAAAAAATGATGTTAATTAGTCCTTGTATGTAGATTAAAGAGTACATCGATCATTCTACTAAAAATTCTATCCATTTTTATTATTAAGTGATGACATGACCATAGAACAATCAGATAACGACACTTGATATGGCATGTGTGCCTCGTGCTAATTTTGCATTTTGCCATGTCAACAAATATTTTAAAAATTAAAAGAATCCTAAAAATAAATATTTTTAATAATTTTTTAAAAACCAATTTAGGATGAATTAAGACATGATTTTTTAAATAATTATATACCAACTACTTAAAAATTATTAAAAAATATTTAAAAAAATATTAAAAACAGGTCTAGAATGAACTTGGATAAATAGTTTCTTAAATAATTATAAAAAATACAAAAATTATTAAAAAATATTAAGAATTATAAGAAATTATAAATAACTAGATTCACGGAACAATCACAATGTGGGTGTAAAAATTCTATTACAAATATATTTATTAAAGTTTAATATAAAAATTATAGGCTTATATGTCAAAAAAGTCCTTATGAAAATGAAAAAAAATAATTAAGCCCCTATATTAAATTCAGGCTCAATTAAGCCCCTGTTCTTAACTAAAATAATCAATTAAACCCCTTCATTAATAGTTTTCATCATTAACCACGTTCACCATTAAAATAAATTGATAGAGCAATCAAATGATGACATGCGACAACTTCTTGTTTCATCTAATATTTCCCATAAAAATTATTGAAAAACTTAAAAAGAAAATTAGATAATATAAAAGTTATAAAAACATGATAGAATTCTTAAAAAATAATAAAAAATTGTAAAAAAACTATAAAAAAATATGAAAACTCATATAAACTTATAAAAATGATAAAAAATTCATAGAAATTTGAACTGGATTGGATCACTCAATTGGACCAATTAAACCCATATGTATCAATGTAGAGAAAGCTATTAGACCGATTAACTTGGGGACTAGGCTGTTGAATCAAATTTTTTATTTTTAATTTTTTTTATCAAACCAAAATTTTATTATCTAACTATTAGTATATATTAGAATGAAATATTCTGACCAAGGTTTTTAAAACCGGAGTGATGATCGAACCAGTTAGGTCATCGATTTGCTAGTTTGATTGGTCCAACTAGTTTAATTAAATAAAACATTAAAAAGTAAAAATATATATATATTAAAAGGAAAAGAAAAGAACCGGTTCAACCATCTGTTTCCTAGGTAAACCAATCTAATGGATTTCTTAGGACGGATTCAGTCTAACCAGTCTAATCAACTAATCTAGTCCAGTTCAAGTTTTATTGTTTTTTCAATAACTTTTATAAGTTCATATCAATTTTAATATTCTTATAATATCTTATATTTTTTTTATAATTTTTAATTTTTTATAGAATTTTAATACATTTTTATAAAATTTTAAATATGTTTTATTAATTTTATAAAAAAATTATGATTTCTGAGAATTTATTATATATTTTTATAATACTTATAAATTTTTTTATAATTTTTATAAATTTATATCAATTTTAATATTTTTTAAATATTTAATAATTTCTAATTTTTGATAAAAAAATTTCTAACTTTTTAATATTTTTATAGTAAAAATATTAGATTAAATCATAAACTAACATGTGTCACTATTTGATTGGTCCATTAGTTTATTTTAACAGTCAACGTGTCACTAATGGAAACTGTTAATAGATGGGTTTAATCAATTATTTTAGTTAACTGCAAGGGCCTAATTCATTTTATTTGCATTTTTAAGGGGGCTTTTTTTTTTGTACATATAAGCCAAAATTATAAATTGTTTTTGCTCTAATGGTAAAACTAAAAGTTTTGTATGCATGAGGCCTTTAGTTCGAATCCCATAATGGGCAATTTTTGTTAATTTATAAAAATATTAAAAAAAGATAATAAAAAAACCATTATAACAAATAAAATGAATTTTTTTGATAATTTCTTAATTTAGTTTTGACTCGGTTGATGGGTGACATGCTTTATAAGTAATAGAGAATATAAAACTTTTAAAAATTAATAATAAAAATTTATTATTAAATGTTACTATTATTATATTTGAATTATAATAAATTAATAAAATATAACTCATTAACATAATTAATTAAAAGTATCAATTCAATTAAGAAGATACATACGTGTATATATGTATACATATTTGAATTCTTTAAATATATTATATGTGTTTTATAATTTTTAATAAAATTTAAAATTATTTATAATTTCTTATAATTATTTTTAAAAAATTTCTATAATGTTTTAAAATTATTTAAGAAACTACACCAAAATAAACAAGAACAAATGGTTGTGACTTGTGAAGGTTCATTTGAGTTTGAACAACCATTTGTTTAGGTTCACTATGGACATTGTTTTTAATAATTTTTAATATTTTTAGTAATTTCTTACTGTTCGTAATAAATTTTAAATAATTTTCTATATTTCTAATTTTTTTATAATTATTTGAAAAACCATGTCTAGGATGAACATAGACAATTTTTCTGGATGTGGTTTTTAAATAATTATAAACATTCTTATTTGTTTTAGGATTTTTTAATTTTTTAAATATTGTCATGTAAACATGAGGTATACATGGTATGTCCTATGTTACCGTTTGATTTTTCCATTAGTTACATTAGTACTTGACAGTAAAAATGGATGAATTTAAAAAAAAAACTAGTTTAATTTTTTTTATCTAACATTCATAGACGAATTCATCTATTTTTTGAATAAAAAAGATAAAATAGAATCTAACTCTTAATACATAAGCCTTATGTAACACCCCCTAACCCTATCTGTCGCCGAAACAGGGTTATAAGACATTACCGGACATATCAGATAATCTACAAATAATTCATAAACAATTAACAAACATATACAAAAGAGTCATAAATTCATATAAATTTTACTAATTGACTTCATTCAAAATTTTTTATTTTTTTCTTCTTTTAAGTATATATATTTTTAAAAATTTCGGCAGCACTTCGGCTTATTTTTGCATACAACCCCCTGCAATTAAAATTCATAACATTTCCAAATATAACCAAATCAACCAATTCATTTCATGTTCTCATTTTCTATTCTAAATACGTCTAATCAAACTCAATCTACATGATATTAATTTAAATTTAACAAAACAATAAATAAATCAAATTAGGTAAACTTCATTCATTATAAATCTTAAACTTATAATACTAACATTTTTAACCATTTATATTAAACATAATAATCTTTATACACATCCTATGTACATGCCACATTTACCAAAGAAAATATACATCACCAAAGTTACGCTGAAGTCGGAATTGATCTGGATGCTAAACCGGGACATTTGACTTCTATCGACCTGCGCACGGAAACAACCGTACGCTGAGTATTTCATACTCAGTGGTATTACCATAATTCAAATTATAAAAATAATAAACATGTAATGCATAATTAGTATATACAATTTAAATTCAATATCTCAACAATAGCAATTCATCAACCAATATCATATATCCACAATTTGAGTTTAAACAAATCATGAACCTTAGGTTCATTTCTCAATCTCATTTCACATTTCAATTCGCAATTCAACTTTTTCATTTCATTTCAATATCTCGTTTGACCAACTTGTTCAGTTTATCATTTCATCATTTACCCTATTAACAAAATTCGGACTTTGGCGGATACACGGATCCAACCAAACACACCAGAATGGCACCCAGTGCCTCATCGGATAGTTCGAAGCAATAGTTGACACCCAGTGCCTCATCGGCCAAGCCGAAGAAAGTTGGTACCCAGTACCTCATCGAATCTATCTGAAGAAATATTGTGACACCCAGTGTCTCATCGACTCGAGGTCGAAGTATCCCTGAACTCTTCCAATCCTATGGCATGCCAACTATATCCGACTCAGCCCGACTAGTTAATAGGGTATTTAAATCACATATATTCTCAATTCAATCACAATTTCTCACATTTTCAATTCAATCATTTTTCCACCTTTCAATCAATAATTATTTTACAAATTCACACATTTTCACAACTCAATACATTTCCATACAATTTAATACCATTCACAATTCGATTCAAATTCATTTCCCGCTTTCAATCAACAAACAATTCAAATATTAATTCATATCAACTATTCAATTTAATTCCCACTCATAATAATAATAATAATAATAATACTAATACAAATACTAATATTAATACTTACCTCACATTTCATTTACTAGACACATAAATTGAAATTTAGCATTTAATAATAAATAACTTGAATTATAGTAATACAAACCGTGATTTTCTCGAGTTTACTCCTCGATAATCTTCTCCTTTCCCTTTGATGCTGATGCCTCGGGTTCTTTGTTAGCTACGAAAATAATAATAATTTATACTATTAATTTCAACACTAATTATGATAAATAATTGAATTTCTATTCAATTTCTTCCTTATTCTCAATTTAATCCTAACTAAATTCACTTACTTTCCTAATTCAATTCACACTCTATTTCTATTCAAATTTCATCCAAACTTAAATTTAACTATTAAAATTTCAGCATATTTTCCTAATTTCGAATTTCCCTCAATTTAGTCCCTAAAACATAAAATTTATAATTTCTTTTACAATTTAATCCCCTTATCAATTCCAATCAAAATTTCTATCAAATAAACCCTCAATTCCATCATTTATTCAACATAAACCCTATTCAAAAATCTATTAACTTTCTAAATATCAATTTAATTCCATCAAAACTTTGTTTTAAAACTTCTAAAACATTAGAATTAAGATAAAATGGCTAAATTGACTTACCAAATTAAATTTCAAGCCTCAAAAACCCTATTTTCCCTATTTTCTTCTTTCTTTCTTCCTCCCCTGTTTCTTCTCTGCTTCGTCACTTCTATTCTGTTTCTTTCTTTTCTTTTGCTTTGTTTTTATTTCCTTTTATTTCCTTTTCTTTATATTATATTAATGTCTATTTAATATCAATATTCATTTTACATTTGGTCACACTTATATTTTTACATTTGTGCCAATAGTTTTATTACAATTGTCATTATTTAATTTGTTTACCAAATAAAAATCTTATGATATAATTAATTAATTAATTAATTAATATCTTTTACTTAAATTTTAAGTAAATAATAATTATAATACAAGTGTATATATATATGTTATTACACTTGTACCATCCTATCAGTCTTAATTTTAACTTATTTCATAATAAAATAATATAATTAATATAAATTACCATTTAAATAAATAATTATAATAATTATATACATATAATATTTATATATATCTTAATTAAAATCTTAGATTTTAAGCGTTTATGCTGCCTCATTTCATATAAATGGCTTAATTGCCATTTTAGCCCTTTTCACTTTCTTTTAATCTATAATTAGACTTTCACTCTTTATTCAATTTAATCCTTTTTACTAATTACTCATAATTAAACTAAATTCACCTATCCAAAACCTACTTAAACACACAACTAGCCTCGTAAATATTTATAATAATTATTTCTGAACTCAAATTACTAAGACGGAGGCCCGATATTATACTTTTTCGATACCCGCGAATTTTGGGTCATTACACCTTATATAATATACTACATCAGATTTTATGTTTTTTTAAATAAAAAATCCATCTAAAATATTTGATTCCACATCATTGTTTAGTGGTGAATTTTTAATAAAAAAAATCAATTTACACATATTCCTAACGTATATATTAATTTATTTATTTTTAATTAAAAAATAAAATACAATATAATACTTAATATAATTACTACAATATAAAATGCTATGCTTAATCATCTCTTGATTGCTTGGATGGTGTTTACGGCTGACAGCAATCGAAATTTGCCGGTAACCAACAACCTTAGGAGTATTGGACAAGTATCTGGGTCCAATATAGGTGGGTGTCCTTGTTTGCAGCAGGCCGTCTTTTCTCCTGCCAGATGCCAAGCCTCACACCTCACTGCTGACAGCACGCTCTTTGTCAGGTTCGTGATTTGCTGCCCCCACTCGAAGTTTCAGACCATTCCGAGGTTTCGGACCCATATATCCTCCCATTAATGAGATCCTCATATTTGATATAATAAATTTCTTTTCTGGGTATTAAAATTTGATGGCCTTTTGGATGGGTTGGGTATTCAATCAGGCTCATTCTATCAACGCTCATAGCCCAATGAAGTGATGATTAGAAAGAATATTTTGGGCCTTCAAATTGGACCATTAGGAGCACAATGCTTGGTTCTATTGGGTCTAAGAATACAATTTCAAGTGCATGTTAGTCACCATCAAAAAATTTTACGTTGAAATTTTAGTACTTAAAAGTTGGCTTTATCTACTTTTAAGTTGAATTTTCCCGTATAGGCCGTAATATAATGTACTGGTCGGTATAAAAAAATTAAAATTAATTTTTTAAATTTAAATTTAGATTTTTATTATTTAACCAAAAAGATAATTTTAAAATATATTATTTATTTTGATTATCTAAAATTGATCAAAATTGTGTAGGTTAGAAATTAAGTCAATTAATATTTTCAACACATTTTTTTATAATTAATGTATTTTTTATGTTCGTTTTACTATTTATGAAAATTAAAATTTCAAACTTCGTGCTTAAAATTAATTTTCAAACTTCGTGCTTATCCTTCTTAATAATATCATATTCAAGATTGCAATATATTTTACTATTATTGATACTAATAATTTTTTTAAAATAATAAATCAATACTCATTTTTGTTTATTCATTACTTACAACTTTTTTTCAAAAGAAAATTGTCTATATATATATGAAAAATTATTTGATACACAGTCAATAAGATATTTTAGACTACACAAGTAGGTTAAGAGTTTGATAAGTATATTGTTGACACCATTTTTTTTTGTGAAAACGGGGTCGACTTGGATTTTGAAAATGAAAACGAAAATAGGAGTCGCCACCAATCCTTTTTTAATGAGATGTGATTGGGTCACCTCGAAAAGTGGTTGTTTTTAATAAGCGATTTGATTTTATTAAAACAACGAATTTGGTCCATGAAATTCAGAAAAACAGGTTCGGGAGTCGGTTACGTATGTGGAAGGATTAGCACCATCGACACGCCCAAAATTGGTACCTTGTTGATTAATTAGTGTCTTTAGTGTCGAAGATTGAAAACTTTGAAGAATTTTAAAAATACGATCCTAAAAATTTTCGAACAATATGGTTGGAATTTAGGATTCTCTCGTTCCGAAAGAATATCACGTCCAGCACATTAGGATACGATACTTTAAACTCTCGAAATCAAGATCACTTTATGGTTTCCAAAACCCATACTTTGAAACTTTAAGAGGGTATTTGGCTATTTGGCTAAACGAGAAAGCAAAACACAGCACATTAGGGCACGCTTTCTCGAATTTCCAAATGCAAAATATTGCCTTTATTATTTTTCTAGAAAAATTCTCATATCGAGAAAACAACGTGTCATATCCAATGCGTTAGGACACAACGTATTGAATTCCCGATAATGAGCTTTTTATTTATGTTTTTTTATTAAAGAGCATTCTTGATTATTTAGATTCAACGAATAAAATTAGAACCCAATACGTTAGGGCTCAATCCCCTCGAAGATCCCAAATATTGAGTATTGCCTTTATTTTCAAAATTTTCTATTTTACGAATCTGAGTAAAAATTGATGTAATGGAATAAAAATTATGATAATGCAAGTAAAAATAATATGAGCAAAAACAAAAAGATAAATAAATAAGAAGATAAATATATATAAAAAATCAATCATGTGTACACAACAATAAGTAATAAACAAATAAAAACTAAAGCATAATAATAATAATAATAATAATAATCATAATAATAATAATAATAATAATAATAATAATAATAATGAACATGTAAATAAATAAATAAATAAATGAATACGAAGTGAAGCAATTATAACAACAAAGAATATAGATAAAAATTATAAAAACTAAAAATATATATGTACATATAAGAAAAATATATATGTATGTGAATTATAAAAAAAATATATATAAATATAAATATACATATTTTAAAAAGTAAAAAAAAATATAAGTATGTATATAAAATTATGAAACATAGAAAATATATAAAAGTATGTGTGTATATATATATAAATTAAAAAATGTGTACGTTTATGTATATATTATAAAATATATGCATGTATATATATATATAACAAAATTTGAAATTTAAAAGGTAGATAGGAGTAAATATTAATAATAATAATTAATAATAAATATAATGATATTAAATTGATTAATTTCAATGAGAAAACAACCAAAATAACAAAGAAAATGACTAAATCGAAATAAAAATTAAAATTCGGGTCGAAACGCAAATAAATAAAAGAAAGGGACCAAATCGAGTACGTGAATAACAATGAGGGACTAAAGGGGAAAATATCCCCTCCCTCCAAAACAAAGCGCTTTACGCGGGACTCAAATGAAATCAGAAAACAATTTTGGGGCGAAATTAAAAATAAAATAAATCTAACAAAAAGGGACTAAATCATAAGAAAGGCGAAATGCAGAAGGACCTGCAACATAAATAGACCCTTCACCGCAAAAACACGTGGATCCTGAGGGTAAATGGGTCGAATTTCGGGTCTTATGCGAAACGACGCCGTTTTGGGGCTTCTGAGCACCAGGCAAAACGACGTCGTTTTATCACCCCTATAAGTTAAAAATTTTCTAAAAAAAATCATTTTCCTCCTTTCCTCAAAATTTCTTTTGAAAATGCTCTCCCCTTCCCTCTCTTCTCCCGCGCCGGTGCCGCCGTTCGCGGTGGACAGAATATTAAAAAAAAACTCTTTAATCCTCTCGACCCCCTGATTCCGAATCTGGGGTTGTTTTTTTAGAAAAAGTGGCCAAAAATAGCCGAAAGGAGGAGGGCCGTTTGAATCTCGACGACGAAGAACGAATAGGTAGTTTTTTTTATATATTTTCCGTTTATATATCTATATATAAAATAAAAAATAAAAAAAGAATGAAATAGGATGAAAAATTCGAATCTTAAAAGTCACCTTTCTCAGAACTCGGTTTTTTTTATTTCTCTCAAAAAATCCCCCCTTTACATCGTTTTGTTTCTGGGCTTATAAAGCCGAAATACAAGAATTTTTCTTTTATTTTTCGCTATTATTACGCTGCCTCTACTTTTCTCGGCTGCTATTTTCGTCTTTCTTGTAGGTTATAGGGCGAAGTCAACTTGCTGTTTTGGTGCAAGGCTGACAGGCGGTGGTAGACCTCGGGCGACAAACGCGCTACGGAGGCACGTGGGTGGCGGCAGAGGGTGCGGCGCAAGGCAGGAGCTAGGGTTTCTTTTTTTGCTGAAATTTGTTTAGGTTTTGGGCCATTAGGTTTTTTTAATTTTGGGCTTTGTAATGGACTGTTATTTTAGGTTTGGGTTTGCTGTATTTGTTTTGCTGGTATGGACTCGGGCTAAAATTGGGCTTGTACATATATCAGAAGGTGTAATAAAACAATAAAAAAATTAATTATATAAATAAATGTTATACTTGTTACCCGCTTGTGAAATCTTATCAAATAATTATTATCTATATATTATAATTTATAATTTATCATTAATATATCTTATAAAATTAAGAATGGGAGATTATGAGTAAGAGGTTTAATATCTATGATATAGCTGTAATAAAATTACAGTTAAGATCTTTCTAGTTTCATAATTTTCGGCCAATTGCCAATTTGGCCAAGAAAAACAAAGCTAGCCGGATTTATGATCATGAAAAGTGCCATTAATCAATCCTTCATCTCAATCGGCTGCAAGAAAATAAGAAGAAAGGGACATTTCTTGTTGTCAAATTAACAAGGTGAGATTAAATCATTCGGCACTATACCATCTCTTGAAATATTTCCAAGTTCCTAACATTGAGATTATAAGATTGAAGTCCTTGAAAAAAAAAATAGTTACTGTATATAAATACAGAACTCATTTGGGAGGTTCTCAAATCCAATTTCATCGACATCATGGGTTTCATAAAATTCTCAGGTTCATCTCTCCTTCTCTTCCTAGTGTTTTCTCTCCTTTTGGTTAACTCCATGAGTGACAATGATGACTACGACGACGATGACTCCGCTTCCATGGCCAAGCTTGCGGCGGCTCTTAGTCCTTTGCCGTGGACTTGGTCCACCAATTCAACTTCTTCTTATTGTGAATGGCATTATGTCAAATGCGACAGGTCCAAGCACGTTCTAGAGATTGATCTCCAAGCCAGGACTCTCAGTGGTTCTTTGCCATCCCAATTCCCTCCTTTCCCTTTCCTTCAAGTCCTTGATCTTTCAAGGAATAAGTTAACTGGTTCTCTTCCTTCTTTAAACAAACTCCCTTTCTTGAAGAGACTTTACCTAAATATCAACAACTTCACAAGAATCCCACCAGGCTTTTTTCAAGGACTGTCTAGCAGTTTGCAGCTCTTGATGCTTGGTGGTAATCCCTTTCTAAGCACCTGGATGATACCCCTTGAATTTACCAAGTTGGGCAATCTGACAGCATTCTCTGCTTATAATACAAATTTGGGAGGTTCTATTCCAGACATTTTCCATTCTCTAGCTTTAACAAATCTGAGCCTTCATGACAATAACCTGACTGGATCTTTGCCACCCTCTTTTTCGAGATCCCAGATTAAAGATTTGCAGCTCCAAAATCAGAAGGTAGGGCTGACAGGAACCATTGATCTATTATCAAACATGACTTCTTTGTACAGTGTTAACCTAGGATTCAATCAATTTACAGGCACCATCCCGGATTTATCTAATTGCAAAAGTTTGAAATTATTAGACTTGAGTAGCAATAATCTCACAGGAGTTTTCCCGTCATCTCTAGCTTCTCATCCTAGTTTAGTAGTCATTATCGTCAATGACAACAAGTTGCAGGGTCCTTTCCCTGCTTATATATTCATCCATAAGTTAACCACTGTTGAGAATAATAATTTCTGCACAAACACAGCAGACTCGTGTGATAGTCAAGTTACAATATTGCTTGAGATTGCGAGCGCTTGGATGTATCCTTATGAGTTATCCGTAGCTTGGGAAGGAAATGATGCATGTCGAAATTGGTCATTTGTGACATGCAACTCGGAGAAAAGTATTACGAAAATCAGTCTTCAGAGGCAACGATTGCAAGGAACAATTTCTCCATCATTTGCTGATCTAACTGCGTTACGGTATCTCAATCTAAATGACAATAACTTGACAGGTCCTATCCCTAAGAGCTTGGTGAAGTTACCTAACCTTGAAGTCCTGGATGTTTCCAATAACAATCTCTCTGGGATTATCCCTACTTTTGCACCATCGGTGAAGCTAATAACCAGCGGAAATGACTTGCTAATTCCAAGTAGAACAGGCAATACATCTGATTTCCCTCCAGAGGGTATGACACCTTGTCTACTTCGATTTGTAGTAAACATATGATTTTATTCAAGCCCTTTCGTGCATGGCAGATTGTGATTGCCCTTATCCTCTGACAATAGGAGGATAGTCATATTTCTCTGGTTTCCATATAGGAACTTATTTTTACTTTACCTAGCTAGCGATCTTAGCTTACAATATTTATACCATGTTTCAATTTACAGGGCAAAAAAGAGGCATAATAGCAGGAATAGTTGTGGGAACAATTGTTGGTGTCATCTTCTGTATTTTCATTGGAAGGAGGATAACTACTACTACAGGTATGATGATATTAATATCAATAAATATTGACACATTATATTCATACATGTAGTGACAAATGATTTGTCTTGTTTAAGTTTTTGTTGACATAGGTATTGTTGGGTTTAAACTTGGACAATCCTTTCCTATTATTGATAAAAAGGATTTTATTGACAAATTTGCCCATAAAATATATCTCGATTCAAAATTTTTCTTTCTTTCTTAGAATAAGAATTGATATGTAAGCTATCAAAATTTAAAAAAGAAAAAATATTAACCACAATATTAACTAATAAGAATGTGATGTGTGGCATACTTTTTAAATAAAATAAAACAAAATTGATTATTTTAAAAAATATATAAATTAACTATCAATATTAAAATTTCGTTATAATTGAGCCAATTTATTAATAAAGTCTAAAATTATACATGTTTAACAGCTTTTAAAAAAAAAAATATTTATAGCTTAATTTTTCCTTCAGCGAAGAAAGGAAGTGAAGATGATTTTAGGAAAGATGAATCATGTTTAGAGTTATTTTCTCACAATATGCTCGGGAAATCTCAAAATGGAGTCAAATTACAAGAGCTTCAACTATTAGATTTTGGGAAGCTAGCCACTGCAACAAATAATTTTCATCCAACAAATATGCTAGGAAAGGGGGGTTTTGGACCAGTATACAAGGTAACATGCTACCTGTAAGTTAACTTCTTCATATTGCCAGTTGGATATCAATAAGATTGAAGTTATTAAACAACCCATATGGTTCTAGATGCTAAAATGATATTTGAATATTGTAGGGGAAACTCCAAGATGGGCAGGAAATAGCAGTGAAAAGACTTTCTAGAGCTTCAGGGCAGGGGCTAGAAGAATTTAGGAACGAGGCAATGGTGATTTCAAGACTCCAACATCGAAATCTTGTAAGGCTTCTTGGTTGTTGCGTTGATGGGGAAGAAAAGATGTTGGTCTATGAATACATGCCAAACAAGAGCTTGGATGTTTTCCTCTTCGGTTAGATACATTTTCTTTATTATTTATGGAAAATATTATTATTAAACCTAAAGCAAATCTAGCTAACACTATTTGAATACTTTTAAAAAAATATATTTAGATGCAGAAAAACAAAAACTTCTTGATTGGAAAAAACGTCTCAATATTATAGAAGGAATTAGTCGAGGACTTCTCTATCTTCATAGGGACTCAAGATTGCGAATTGTTCATAGAGATCTAAAAGCAAGTAATATTTTATTAGATGATGAATTAAATCCGAAAATTTCAGATTTTGGTATAGCAAAGATATTTTGTGGCAATGAGAGCCAAGCAATTACTAGGCGGGTTTTCGGAACATAGTAAGCTATCCTTCATTTTTCTATCAAAATCTAATATTTAAATATATAATATATGCATATATCACGTTGGCTAAAATGGTTTTCTTTGCGTTGATGAATTAAATGCAGTGGTTATATGTCCCCTGAATATGCAATGAAAGGACAATTTTCAGAAAAATCAGATGTTTTTAGCTTTGGGGTCTTGACATTGGAGATTGTTAGTGGAAGAAGAAACTCGAGTTTCCAAGATGAAGAGCATTCACCGAGCCTTTTGGGATACGTAAGTATTAGGTAGTAATAAAATCTCTAGATTCCAACGCCTTAACATTTGTGTTTTTCAGGCATGGAAATTATGGAGCGAAGGCAACATTTTGGAATTAATAGATCCAGTGATCTCATCAGATCCAAGTTGTCATAGGAAAATGCTGAGATGCTTTCATGTGGGATTGTTATGTGTGCAAAACTTTGTGAAAGATAGACCAACTATGATGGTTGTAGATTCCATGCTTAGCAGTGAGATAGAAAATCTTCCTACACCAAAACAACCACCTTTCTTTGATGAGAAAATTATGATGGATCACTCACAATTACAAGCAAGCCAAATAATTTTAGCCATTGACAATATTTTCTAAATTCTTGTTGTATAAGCAAATTTTATGTTGAAAACGTGTCTAGAAAAAATTGGAGGCAACTATTTTTTATTTTAATTTTTTTTGTTAGAAAATATGGACATCACATATATAATAAGAGTAATTATATGTTATTATTTACTATCATAAAAGGTTAGCCCATATTAAAAGTAATCTAATTTGGTTAAAGTTTATTGGTCTTTAATTATTAAACAAAGTATGAGTCAAATATGTGTAGATAGTATAGAAACAGATTTCTAATTGATAATGGATTGATTATAAATTAGGGTTAATGTGCAAAAGTTATATATTAGGGTTATGGTCCCTTAATTACACACACGTAAATTTTCTAATATTTCATCTTTAGAAAAGAGAACCACTTTCTCTGAATTACATGTGTGTTAATTTGGAAGGTCAAAACTACAATATCAAAGATTCTAAGAAATCACTGGATTCAAGTACGCTTCCGCATTTAGTCTTGTTCTTGATGATTTTACATGACAGATCCTGGTTTGTTAAGTTTTATATTAGATATTGTTTTATGATTCTAACAAGTTGCATTTGAGCCACATCATGTTGAATCATTGGAAATTGATTAAGTTTCTTTATTTTATTTTTTTATGGATTTAATAATTCAATTATATGCTATGTTGAATTTTTAAGATTCTTGATAATTTTTTTTAAGTTTTGAGTCTTTATATTAAAGTTTTAGGGTTTTATAAAGATGAATAGTTGATTCGGCTTGCTAGAATTGCTTAGATGTTTAATTCTTGGGGCTACTATATATATATACATGACTTAAGTGTTAATGATATAATAAATCTTTTATTTAAGTTCTAGATATCATGAATATCATATACTTTTGAATCATGATGCTTTAATTTGAAAAATGCAGTGCATGCAAAATCACTAAAGGATTAAGTGCTAAGTTGCTTTATTATCATTAGCGCTTAACAAGGTTATATTGTAGTAATGATGATCCTAACATGGTTAATCATATATTTTGCTTGGGCTAACATTTTCCAATTGGCTGGAATATATGAGATATTTGCATGTTGCTCGGTATGTGATTCTTATTTAGCGAAAAGCTTCGATTGGCTTGAAATGACGAGGATATCATTTTATTAATATATGTAAGCAATGGCACTAAGATATGACGAGCGGCTAAGCATTCGTTAAAGTTGTTAATAGTTTACTATGATTAGATATATATGTTCACTATGATACAAAATTTGGTTTTAAGTTCAGTTAAATTTTAATTTTGTATTTTATTGTAAAAAAAAAAATTTGGATTGGTGCTTGGTTAAGCTATTAAAAAAGTTAAAGATTAAAGTTTCAGTTTTTTTTATTGCATCATTTATACAACCTTATTTTAGGTGGGTTATTTCAGAAATTGTAGCATGATAAGAAATTTTAGTTTTAGTCTTTGACTGTTATGGAAATTTTAAATTTGAATATTAGTATATTTATATATTTTTTAAAATAACTCAATTGAAACAATAAGTTGTCTAAGTGACCTCTGTTGTTGAAATTATTTTGTTTTAAAATATAAAAATTTGTGTGCATGTAATTTAAGCTACGTTAATATTGATCAGTCCAAAGGAAGGTTAATATTTAACAAAATTATATGTGCAACTGTGGTAATAAACATATGCCAATTTTTTGATTTTACATGTGTGTAATAAATCAGCCCATCGTTAAACAAGCTCTTATTTTCAGTGTTTGATTACTACACACTATAGCAAAACAAGCTTTTAGCTAGGTGTGTTCATTCGGTTAATCGACCCGAAATAACATTAACCGACCTTTCAAAATTTTTAACCGTTAACCGAACCGAATTTTTTTCAAAAAAAATTAACCGAACCGAAATTTTTTCGGTTAATTCGGTCGGTTAACCAAATTAACTGAATTAACCGAATTACTTGAATTAATCGAATTAATCGAATTACCCGAATTAACCGAATTACCCGAATTAACCGAATTGAATCACTACATAATTAAATTATTTTTAGACTTGTAGACTTTAGTTTTAGTTTTAGTTTTAGAATTTTATTTTTATTTATTAAATTATTTGTAATTTTTATGATTGGGTTAGGTTGGGTAATTGGGTTGGGTTGAATACTTGGGCTTGGATTGGGTTTAGGTGAATAGTGGGCCTATTTATATATTATAATTTTATTTATTAATTTTTTCGCTTAAACCGAAAAAATTCGGTTAACCGACCGGTTTCGAACCGAATTAACCGTTAACCGAAAAATCAAAAAATAATTAACCGACCCCCGACCGAAAAAATTCGGTTAACCGAATTTTTTCAGTTTTACTCGAATTTTGCACACCCCTACTTTTAGCAACATTTTTTAGGCCTATAACGGCGCTAAAAAGTGTTGCTATAGACCACGTTGCTAATATTGGTGGCGTTTTTTTTACATAAACGCCGCTAAAGGTCATGACCTTTAGCGGCGCTTTTTTCACATAAACGCCGCTATAGATCATGACATTTAGCGACGTTTTTATAGCAATGCCGCTAAAGATCATGACCTTTAGCGGCGCTTTTATAGAAAACGCCACTAAGAACATGACCTTTAGCGACGCTTTTATAGAAACGCTACTAAAGAACATGACCTTTAGCGGCGCCTTTGTAGAAAACGCCGCTAAAAAACATAACCTTTAGCGGCACTTTTATAGCAAATGCCGCTAAAAACATGACCTTTAGCAGCATTTTACTAAAAACGCCACTAACTTTGGCATCCAATTTTCATCCATATGCAACCCTTCCTGTAGCATGGAAACCAACCAAAAATAGCAAATTTAAATGATACTTCAAATTTAACGAAAGATATATGATATAAATTGATAAATGAAGTATAATTGAAATTATTCTTACAATAATGTTAAAAGTTAAAATGTTAAAAATATTCATACAATAGTCTAAGATGGCGGATTTTGCGACTGCTGAAACATCTTCATCATATTCTGAAGCTGTAGTTGGAGTGCGTCGTACTTTCTGCTCTGCTCTACTTCCCTCGCTGCTGCCTCTGCTTCTCTCGCTACTGCCTCTACTTCCTTCGCTGCTGCCTTTGCTTCCCTCGCTGCTGCCTCTGTTTCCCTCGTTGCTGCTTCTGCTTTAAATTGTAGCTGGAGTTCTTCATATTTTCTTTGAACCCCAGCTTCTCTTGATGTTGCCTCTTCTTTAAGTTGAGTAATTTGCTCAACTGTGCTCGCTTGCATTTGAGCATCTGGTCTCTTAACCTCTGAACTTCAGCTTGAGCCTGACTCCCCGAAGGCATGTATTGCTGCGAGCTGGATCCAAAATATTGAGTTGGGTTAACAAAAGATCCTTGAAATTGAACCTGACCATACCTTTCAGGACCCAAAACTTCAGTAATAATCCGATTATCAATGTTGTCAACATTAACAGAACTATCACTCGAAGCAATCGCTTCATACAATGCCTTTTTATCCTTTAGTTTCTCCTAATAAACCAATCAAAGAGTTAGAAACGCAATATATATTATAAAAACAAATGCAACATAACTTAACATTATTTTCATTACAAACGACGAATTAAACCATTGTAATTAAACATTATAAAAATTTAAAATAATTCAAATTTTATTAAGTAAACATACCATAATTTCTGCAGCTTCAGAAGTCATAGGAGATCCATCTTTTTTGCTATGTGTAATGTCAAAAAGCTAAACGCGTCCAACTTTTTGACCAGAGGACAGTTCCTACAATATAGTAGTAAGAATATTATTTATTGGAAAGTATTAAATATTTGAAACTATTAATAAATTCAAAATACCTCGGCCTCAGCTATACAAGCAAAACTTTTCGACCCAACTGTGTGAGTGAATTTCTGTTTTTGCCTGCTGCCTGTTCCAACTCATTCACGATCCTACATTATGAAATTATTATTACGTATATAGTAAATAATATAAACCGAAATAATTATAAGAGTTTGGAAGTACGTAATACCTCTCATTTCTTTGAATTCTAAAATCTAACCGCATCTTCCCATTGGTACCTCAACATTCTCGGCGGGACATTTCGCAATTTCTCTTCTAGGGTTGTTTTTGTCTTAAAATAATCTTTCTTTAAAGTACTTTTATGGTCTCTCCATCTTTTTCCCAATGCCTTTTTGACATAATTATCCGAGACCTCTAAAGCAAACCTCACCTACAAAAAACACAAGTTTAGAAAGTAAATATAAATGAAACTTAAACCAAAGTATTATAAATTACATTCAAGTTTTGTTACCTTAATATTATCAAGAGCTTGATTTTTGTTACTATCAGGCATTTGATGCCATGGCTCGTAGTTGATAGGCAACATATTGGCATTTCATGCTATAATGCCCAAATATCCTGCTAAAAGTTGAGCTTCTGATCCAACAGGCTAACCAAAACTGTTTCTACATACTTTGACACGCTCGGCAGGATCTACCTCGTATAAATCTTTAAGTAGCGTATGTCCTTGACCTCTACACGTCCCACCACTTTCAGCTGAAAAATGGTATATTATAATATAAGAATTTGAAAGGGAAAACAATAATAAAAGTCAACACGCATGTAAATTAAATTTAACATTACTTTGAATTTCTGCAGGTTCGTCAGGTGTATTCAGAACATTCGCAGATCCAATAGCAGTCTGTTGTTCACTATTTGTTTCTTCCGAGTTTGGAGCATTTTGAACAATACTTAGATCTCGCAATCTTCTTCTAGGCATTTTATCTGCAATACACATAAAATAGTTGAAATTTTAGTAACTAATTACAACAATAACAACACATATAAAATAGTTGAAATATTTAATAAGACCAAGACTTAAATTATGATATTACATATATTGGCTTCTTCCTTGACTGTGCATCATTTTCATCGTCATTCCCTTCTTTTGTGTTTCTATTCATCCAACGGGATTGGCCGCATACATGACAACACTATTGGTTTTTTTCGATCACCCCAATACAACATGTAGTCATTTGGGCAACTATGAATTTTGTTGTATCCAAGGCCTAAATCTTTTATCAGTTTCTTCATATCTTTGCATGAATGAGGGATTTTTGCAAACGGAAGTATATCTCTCAAAAACTCTAACAGCATTGTCAAAGAGTTTCCGGTCCACCCTCCCAAACATTTTAACTGAAAATGATGAATACAGAAGGAAATTTTTGAAAATTTTGATCCCTCATAAAGTTCTTCATTCATTTCATTAAGTAACGTGTAGAACTTTACCGTTTCTCCATTCGGCTCTTCATAAGGTACACTTCTTCCTGTTTCGGTAAAAGCATTTCCACTGAGATTACAATCATCGGATGCCACAAAGTCGGGTGGAAACGATTGGAAACCATGATTGCGCATATTAAATGCATCCCGCAACATATCTTCCATGTCATTTTCTCTAACAGACCGATGGTAAGCAGTATGAGGATAAGCCAGATTAATCGTTGAAGAGGAAGTACTAGGTGTGCATTCTCTATGGAAAATCCATTTTTTATAACTCCGAATAAACCCATCAACAATTAAATGCTCGTAGACAACTTCACGATAATGCCAATTAATGTTGCCACACTTCTTACACGGGCAAAGAATCATATTCTCTTGGCTTGCATTTTGAAATGCAAAATTTAGAAAAGCTTGTACTCCATTTCGATAGTCGTTTCTTACCCTTGACAAATTCATCCAAGATCGGTCCATTTCGTAGTTCTTGAAGTCTAAAGTTAACAATAAATTACACGGGTTTAGGGTTTAAGGATAAGTATAATTAAGTTATGTAAATTATGTAAGTTATGATGTGATATATATTTATGTAAGTTATAAGTATAATTAAGTTATGTAAGTTATGGTATGATATATATTTATGTATTATGTAAGTTATGTAAGTTATGTGAGTTACGTAAGTTATGGTATGATATATATAAGTTATTAAGTTATGTAAGTTATGTGAGTTATGATATGATACATATAAGTCATTAAGTTATGTATGTATGTGAGTTATGTAAGTTATGATATGATATATATTTATGTATTATGTAAGTTATGTATTTGTTTTGTAAGTTATGGTATGATATATATAAGTTATTAAGTTATGTAAGTTATGTGAGTTATGATATGATATATTTAAGTTATTAAGTTATGTATGTATGTCAGTTATGTAAGTTATGGTCTGATATATATAAGTTATTAAGTTAAGATCCAAAGTTTTTTTTAATTCTTTAAAGGTATGTAAATTATGTAAGTTATGATATGGTTATTAAATTATGTAAGTTACGTGAGTTATGTAAATTATATAAGTTATGTGATTTTTGATATGATATATATTTATGTAAGTTATGTAAATTATATATTCATTTAAAATAGAATTTTTAATTTCTGAATAATTCAAAGATCATTTTGTAGCTTTTATTAATAATCTTGTGACAGATATATTTTATCTTATTTTATATGATTGAGTAATTTTGATTTTGCTTTCCTTGTATTAGTCGGGAGAAGGAATTGAAATATAATTATTTTGTCTATATTTATCAAAATAAGTAAAATGTAAAAAAATAAGACTTTGAGTTGGCAAAATGAAATATAATTAATTTGTCTATATTTATCAAAATAAGTAAAATATATAGTTGAAGTTTTATGTCAAGATGATATATAAAGCTAAAATGATAATTAAAACTCCCTTTTAAAACTCAAAAATAATAATTAAAATATAAAGCTAAAATATAACCATACAAAAATTTTCCACAATTGGAGATGTTTTTTTAAGAAAACATATTAGGGAAACATAGGAATAAGTACCTTAAATTTGCTCAAATTCGAAGCAAACTTCTGGACAAAAGTTAGCAAACTTTTAACCAAATATTTTGAACAAAAAGAAACAATGCAGAAGAAGAAATTACCTGTCTCTAGCCGAGTAGGCAATTGATATTTTCCTACAAGCATTAGGAAGAAAAAAAATCAAAATTCAATGGAAACAGTTACAGCATTAGAATTAAGAAATGAAGAATGGGCAAGATTCAAATAGCTCCAGCAAATTCAGCAAATATTTTTCAGATTGAAAACATGAAGATATATTCACAAACATAAATACTCAATGTGGAAGAGATGGGTCGATTTTAGCTCGTTTTTGTGCATTATGATTTTGAGCATATTTTTCATTCGTTTGTTCTTTTCTCTCATAATGCTTTTGATCCTCACTATATTTTCTTTCTTTCATATTTTCATTTCTTCTTATGCACAATTTTTAGTAAGAATCAATTACGAGCTAAATCAACCTCTTTTCACTAGTCACTCAAGTAAATTTTGTAAGAAACCTCCGTAATGTTCCTACCGAACCCTCGATGTCCATGGCCTGATGTCCATTTGATAGTGCAATATAATGTTTAGGGACTGTGAAGGGTTGAGTTTTGAAGTCAATTTCGGCTCAAGGTTTCAAATATAAAGGGTCATCAAGAAAGGACAATGTAATGCTCAAATTCAAGAACTATGGATAATGTAGCATCTAAGATTGGTTCTTTAGGCTCTAGGCTACATAAACAATATCTTAGGTCATCCCTTAGCATTTCAACGAATACAATACTGAAAGATGTTTCTACTTATTTTAATGAATAATGACAATTTCTAAAACATGCATGTATACACCTATCTTTATTCTTTTTGATCATTTGGATAAAACAAAAAATTTTCAACTACCTCTATCCTATTATACAATGTAATTAATTGAACTAAACAATTTATTCACAAAACAAAGAGTTCATCAAGCATCAATTAAAATTTACACATTCAAAGTACTTAATGCACAATATCACGCCACAATCCACTAATTTCAATCACTTCATGTTCAAGCACCATGCATAGAATAACAAAAATAAAATAAATAAAGAAAAATATTTTTCAAAAATTTTGAATTTTTTTTGAAAAATGACATATAAGCTGAAAACATGCAAAACACGCATAAAAAAAGAAAAGAAAATAATATGCATCCTCCCACACTTAAATTACACATTGCCCTTAATGTGTAGCCCAATACAAAAGATTAAGAGGTTACCGGACTTTCCTAGAAGGAACATCAAACTAGCTTGGGTAGTCCACCTTTACATTTAAGCTCAAAGTTGTTGTGTAATCTTTGGATGGGTGGCTTGCACAAAACAAACAAGCCCACAAAAGAAAATGTATTTGGGAGATTAGGACTAAATATTAAGAAAATTTTAGTTTTAGGGTTAAATATAGTGAAAGCACATGGGTCGCAATACTTAAAACAAGTATTTTGTAAAATCTGACAGGGTATCATGATACCTAGAGCTAGTATCATGATACCCCTAAAACTTTTAAAGCCCCAATTTTGAAACTATCTTGGGTATTGCGATACCAACCTATGGGTATTGTGATAGCATTGTAATGTATAATTTTTTTTAATTTTTTAGTCTAAACTCCCAACTATACAAAAATTAAACCTACCAAATCCTAAATTTGAACATGCAACAAATTTTAAATCTAAACTAAACAAAAGTAAGTAGAGTCTCATCTTGAATAAGTTTAATTATTTACAAAATAAGTTTAAACTTAAAATCGCTTTCCGATGGTATGTCATGCCCCCGAAGTGGAACTTCCATGCAATTCTCAAGACTTTTACCCTTTTCTTGTTCATCATCAGGTTGATTAGGGCCTCTTTCAGCAAATGAACATATTGAACCCGCCTTAACTTAGGCCGTGTCAATATGTACACTTTATGCCAATTCTTATTGAAATCGAACCCCCTCCATTGTACCTTCCTAGGAATCATCAATGTCGGGATTAGAAACTCAACATGTTCTGAGTTCTTCACCTCCATTTGAGCAAACCTTTGTTGGAGCATTTCCTCGTTTGATTCTTGCCATGGGGTTTCTTCTAAAATGTCCAAGAAGTGTGGCGACTCCTCTACATTTTTACCACATTAGAGTCAGAGATTTCCTCTTTAATGCTTAATACTTCACTCAAGTTCTCGACCTCTATTTTTTTTTGAACATCAACCTTCAAGTCTTGTTGCTCAACGATTTCATAGGGTACCTCTTCCTCCACTTAAACTTTGTCTGGCTCGAGACACTCGTCCACTGAAGTTGCTCCCTAGCTCAGTGTTGAAGGAGTTGAAGTATTTGGCTCAATTGGTTCTTGATAGCTTCTATGTTTTTTCGGCATTCTGACATTCCATTCTTGAAGGTGTGATCCCAATGGATCTGATCATGATCATCATTAAGCACCTTCGAATCCTGGTTGTCGCTAGCTACCAGATACGAGTAGGTATACCAATCATAGCAGGGGTTGTATCCTTATTTCACAAAAGGGTCGTAATCATCCCAACTAAGTATTGAAGTGCCATCAACATTAGACACAAATGGTCCTTTAGGCCACCTATAGTTACCATTAAACATGACTATTAGTTAATAATCAACAAAACAAAACCAAGAAAACCATAATTTTTTTTTGTATGTATAGACTTAATTTTTTCTAATTATCTTTCTAACGAGCATGTAATAATTAATCAAAAATCACCAAAGCTTACATCAACTCCCAGGCAACGACGCTAACAACTTGACCAAATATGCGTGTGCGTGTTAAAATAATGAATTTATATAACAAATTTTAAAGCCCGATTTTATTGCAATCGTAAAGTGTCAGTTGTAATATTTATAGTTCTGATGGAACATAAAGTATTCCTTAGGGTCAACCTAAAGGAGCTGGCGATTCAGCGATTTCTATTAAAAAATGCATACAAGAAGGGAGTCTAGCTAGCTACTCACTAATTACTATAGTACGACAAACCATTAATGAATTTAATTGAAACTAATTAGTTATCTAAGACAGAAAAAGACTAAATTGTAAAAAACACAAAATTAAGAAATTATTTAATAAATAACTAATTGTGGTTGGTTAATTTCGATATGGTTCATCGATCCTCAAATAAGGGACTTAAAGCACTTAAATTACTAAGTGGATCCATTTTATCTTCCAATCTCAATTTTACTGATTTAGACAAATTAGTTCTGATTTATCTTTCGATCTCACTAGTCAATCCGAGACCAATGAACGAGTGCACAAAAGATTACCTCTCGGTCTCACTTTATCTTGATATTCTGTTAGGGCCATCATTACCTAAGTTCTTAGTTCTATTCGATTTAGTCCAATTTATTACGATTTAGTTCTTTGTCTAAAAATCAGCTTACACACATCTCCGTCAACCAACCCCTTTTAGGTTTAGTTATCTATGTTAACAATTGAGTAAATAAATGTAAAAATAAAAACCTTAACAACCATGAGCATAAACCCTAAAGAAAACATAAAAGTTAGGATTTTTACTATTTGAAACTTGCAAGAAAGATAAATAAAAGCATCTAACAGTGAAATCTAAAGCTAGGAACATACAAGGAACAACCTTTAACTAATTAAATGTAAAAAAATTGAAATGTGTCAAACTTAAAGCTGAAAATGTCGTTACAAGAAAGGAAAAAGGATTAAAGATGTAAATAAACCCAGCTATAGTAATAACAAACCTAACTAACTACCATTAACACTAAGAAAAACAAGAAAATGTAAATGAAAAGTAAACCCTAAGCTATGGAAAAGAAAACTACTATAAGCTTAAACTAAAAGATGAAAACAAACCTAAACCAAATAGCTTTCTAAACCTAAACTACAAGCTTCTTTTTTCTCAGCCAAGAGTGGCTTTAAATAGAAAACTAAGTAAAAAAATAATATAAACATATAAATTGCTTGGAAACAAGCTTGTTAAATGTAATAAGAAGCCTAATTTGACACATCAATTTGTGGCAGATCATACCCCATGTAGCGCACTACTTCAACAATATAGAACTCAACCAGGTTCTTTAATGAATATGTAGTATTCACTAGCAGGAAATGTGTTGGTTTTTGTTAGCTGATCTACTACTACCTAGACAGAGTTCTTCATGGAGGGGCTAAAAGTTATCCTAGATACAAAATCCATAGTGATTCTGTCCCATTTCCATTTGGGAATTTCCAAAGGATAAATTTTTCCTGATGGAAATTGATGATCCGCCTTCACTCTTTGGCATGTTAAACATATGGAAACATATTTCGAGATTTTCTTCATATCAGAACACTAGTATGGATCCTTCAAGTCTTTATACATCTTGATGCCATCAGGGTGGAGTGAAAAAAGCCCTTAGTGAGCTTCTCTTAATAATTCCTTTCTTAATTTATTTCCTTTTGGCACGAATACTTGATTCTTGAACTTGAGTTTGCCATATTTACCCAAAATTAGGGAGAGATGGATTGGTTTCACAACTAGCTCCTCCAATAAGCCTTTATCATCAACTAGTGTCAACTTGGCTCATAGAGACAACAAAGCCGCCATAGTTTTCCTGCTCAATGCATTTGCCACTATATTTTCTTTTCCTAGATGGTACTTGATGGTTAGATCATAATCCTTCAACATTTCCAGCCATCTTCTTCTGCGTAGATTCAGATCCGTCTGGGTCATTAGGTACTTTAGACTTTTATGATTAGAAAAGATATGGCATCATTCCCTGTATAAATAGTGTCTCTCGAGCTTTAATGTTAAGACCACAGCTGCCAATTCCAGGTCATACGTGGGGTAGTTCATCTCATGCGATTTTAATTGACATGAAGCATAGGCTATGAATTTCTTTTTTTTTTGCATAAGGACACAACCTAGTCCATTCAATGACGCATCAGTGTAAACTGTATACTCCACTCCAAGCTCTGGTTGTGGCAACACTTTGAGTTTTGGTAAGAACTGCCTTTAGCTTCTCGAAGCTTTGCTGGCATTCGTCGCTCCATACAAATTTCTCCTTGTTCCTTAAGAGTTTGGTGAGAGGTGAGGCTATAGAAACCTTTCACGAACCTCTTCTAGTATCCAGCTAATCCCAAGAAGCTGCAAACCTTAGTAATATTCTTTGGTGAGTTCCATTCAAGAACTACCTTTATTTTGGCGGGATCCACCATGACACCTTTCGCCGAAATCATGTGTCCTAGAAAATGTACCTCCTTTAACCAGAATACACATTTACTGAACTTCATGTACAATTGATGTTCATGCAAGGTCCTTCATACATTCTTAAATGCTTTTCATGGTCAAGCTCATTCCTGTAATAGATCAATATATCATCAATGAAGATCATAAAAAATTGATCCAAGTAAGGTTAAAACACCTTATTCATTAAATGCATGAACATTACAGGTGTGTTAGTAAATCCAAATAGCATCACCAAAAACTCGTAGTGCCCATACCTTGATCGAAATGCCATTGTAGGCACATCAACATCTTTGATTCTTATATGATAATATCCAAACCTTAAATCAATCTTGGAGAATACTGAAGCTTCACTTAATTTTTCAAACAAGTCTTCAATTCTGGGATGAGGGTACTTATTCTTAGTGGTGACCTTGCTCACCTGATAATAGTCATGCACAGACACATAGACCCATGCTTTTTTTTGACAAACAAGATTGGCGCCCCCAATGAGATATATTAGGCCCTATGAAACCTTTACTTAACGTGCCCTGCAATTGTTATTTTAATTCCTTAGTTCTATCAGTGCCATCCTATAGGGTGTCCATGATATAGGAGCTGTTCCGGGTTCTAATTCTATTGAAAATTCTAGCACCCCCAATGAGATATACTAGGCCTTATGAAACCTTTACTTAACATGTCTTGCAATTTTTCTTTTAATTCCTTAAGTTCTACCAGTGCCATCCTATAGGGTGTCCACGATATAGGAGCAGTTCTGGGTTCTAATTCTATTGAAAATTCTATCTCTCTATCCTTAGGCATACTAGAAAGTTCTTTAGGAAACAAATCTGTAAATTCTCGCACTACAGGTACTTGGTTGACTTCACTCATGGACTCAGGTGTATCCATTATATACGCCAAGTAGGCATCAACACCCTGAATAATCAATTTTTTGGCGGACATCGTAGAAATAATTCTACCTACCAATTTTGAAATTTTCCTAGACAATCATATTTCCTTTCTTTAGAACTTGCCAAGAGCATTCTTGTAGACCAACAGTCAACCATAGCGTTATGCCTAATCAACTAGTCTAACCCCAATATGACGCCAAACTCATGAAAACTCAATAACAACAAGTTTGCTAAAAACACGTGCTCACCCATAGCTAAAGGGCAATTCCTTATTAACTTATTCACTACATTGCTCTGCCCCAAGGGATTTGTTAATAATATGTTGGTAAAAAAACATTCTACCTCGAGACTTAAACCCTGTATAATGTTAGTGCATATATATGAGTGAGTAGACCCAGGGTCAATCAATGCATAAATATTTTTTTAGAGGAAAGAAAAATTACCAATTATGACCTTAGGCAGGTCGACGTCTTCCTTGGCCTTCATAGCACAGGCACGTGCTGACGCGCCAGAATTTGTCTTATAAAAAATTTTCCCCTATGGCCTTTGAACTGAGTTAAACTTAATCGCCATCTCCGATCAGTCAGACAATATTTAACCATGTGGTCTCTAGACCCTCAACTATAACAGGCCCTTAACTTCTTTCTACACTCCACTTATGATTCCTTCCATAGAAATTGTAGTCCCTTTTTTCCATTTGAGAACTACCAGAGTTAGCCATGGATGCAGCTGGCTTATGGGATCCATAACGCTTATAGCTAGAGGTCTACGATTCTCTTCTTGAAGTTTGAAAAGGATGATCTTTTGGTTTCTTAAAGCTCGAGGAATGTGGAAGGCTAGATCTTCCTCTCTTCATAATTTCCTTCTCATAATTCTTGCTCTTATCCCTAAAGATTGACTCCATCTTATTGGCTATAACCATTACCTTTGACAGGGTTTTATATTGAGAAGCTGCCACTAAGGCACGAAGCTCATCCCTAAGTCCCCATTCAAATTTATCACACATACCTTTTTCTAATGGGAACATACCTTTAGTGTACCTATTCAGTCACATGAACTTACGCTCATATTCCAAGATGGAAATTCTGCCCTACTTCAAGTACAGATGGTCCCTTTTCATTTGTTCCATGAACGTTGGGTTGACATATTTCTCGTGGAACTTCTCTAAAAATAATTCTCAATTGGTTAGATGCTCAGGGGTAATGTTGACCATGTTTTCCCACCATTGGTACTCTTCTCCTTCTAGCAAGGATATGGCACATCAAAGGTTGTCCTCTTGATTACACTTTAACTCTTTAATAACCCTTCCTAACTGAGACAACCGGTACTCAGTGTTAGTGGGGTCATCTTTCTTATCTCCCGAAAATTCCTTTGTTCCTCTTTTCTAAATCTCTAAGATAGGATCAGATATCGGGAGACTCACTATAGGTGCAAGAGGAGTAGGTTGTGTTGGGCGTACTGCCTCAGGGTAGGGTTGAGGAGGGTGTTACGGTTGTTGAGGCTGCTAAGGTTGTTGCTCAAATTTAGTACCCATGACCTACTCAAATAGTTATGCCATCATGGTGAAGAACATATTTTAGAATGCATTTCTTGCATTCCTAGTGTTGTTGTCATTGGCGATAGTAGCCTGTTTTTGGGTGGGAACATGGCTCTCCATATCTGCATAAGCGACCTATCTCAAACTTTCAGATATTTCCTTCTCTTTACAAAAGAAAGATAAATTTTGTATGTTACGATAAGACTAAGCCAGAGGCATACTATGCATGACAGGGGTGTTAAACTATCCTCAGCTTGTCCAAGAATTGGCTAAACCTAGGCTCTGATACAAAAAACTTGTAGTGCCCCAAACTCGACCCTTGAGGAGGATCTAGGAATGACACGTTATAGCCTGAAATTCTTTTTCAAAAATGCAATTGGAGAAAACTTTGGTTAACATAAACGGTTGGGTATGCGCATAGTAATAAACAATATACATAACTTTCAGGCTAAAAGGGGTAAACCACTTAATGTCATAAAATTTCATTGTAAGATTTAGGAAAGAACACAATTTGGCAAATAAATTTTTAGTTACATAAAATATCATTCTTCAAAATCTTATGCCTTTTGATGTGAACTCTGTTACAAGATTGAAACTCGATTCACGATTTTATGTTTTTGATCGTCTAAATAGGTACTTGCTTATATAATGGTGGAAATATGAAGGAAAAAGTAAAAAAAATGGTAAACTTGGATATAACTCATGAATATAAACAAACTAGAAAAGAACTGACGCTATATGACAACGCAAACCATTTTCTATATTGTTCTTTAACACTCGAAAGTTTGGAAAATGACAAAGAACTTTACCCACTATCTATAATGAGATAAGAATTAGAGCAACAAAAAAAGTAGAGAAGAAGAGGAGTGCACTAGTTTGGCTTCAGATAAATATTGGATTTGCTTTCTAGTTCCCTTCTCTTTAATTTTTTTATTGTTTATGTTGAGATTATGAATTTGAAGGATTGTTTTGTTGTTGTTGTTCTTCTAATTAAATGACTTAAATGAATTCATGTTAGCTTGATTGCATTATGTTCACTTGAATTATTAAAATCATGTTTGTATTGTTATAGGCCTTGGTACGTTGTTCAATTAAATAAAACCATGCTTATGTTATACTTGCATTATAAAATGTAAGGTAACAAAATGAATTAATTATTAAATGTATTGAAATTATAATTAATTAACATAGTATTTAATTGGTGCATGTTTAATCTTCTAAGGTAGTTGAAGGTTAAATGTGACAGCCCAAAACTGACCCTAGTCGGGAAGTGGTTTCGGGACCGCTAAACCGAATCACCGAAATGTTTGAATGTGATATTTATTGTCTAAAATATGTGAATATGAGTGAGTGAAAGTTTTAAGCTTCGATTTAGTCGATTGCATGTGAATTTAGTCAATAGGACTTATGTGAGAAAATTTTGAAATGTGATAGGTCAAAGCATAAGGGCCTATTAGTGCATGTTGAAAAAGGGGGGACTTGCATGTCAATTTCCCCCCTATTAGTAGTGGCCGGCCATGACAAGCATGGTAGACCAAGTGTGATGGGCAAGACATGTCATAGACATGTTGGGTTGGTGCATCATGGGTGGAAAAAAAATAAAATAATGAGCATGGAAATTAAATAATGAAAGGGAATATGATGAAAACAAAAAAAGTGTATGGTTGTTTCTCCCCCCCCATTTTGTCGAAACTAGAAAGAAAAACAAAAAAAAAGTGCTCATCCTTTGGTTCATCCTTGGCCAAAAATTTTAAGGAGGAAGGAAGAAGAAAGGTTGAAGAGGTTCGGCCATGCATGTAGCTAGGCTAAGGTATGTTTGATGATGTTCCATGAGATGCATGCATGTTTTAGTTGTTAGCTTGAGTTCTACCTAGCCCATGGTCTAAATCTTGCTATGTGATGGAAATGACAATCGGCCATGGATGCATCATTCTTGGTTGATGTTTGATGTTGTGGTGATGAGGCATGAAGATGAGTTAAGATTCGGCCTAGGTGGATTTAGTGTTAATGCCATTGCATGCTAAATATGAAGCTTGTTAATGATGCATGTGATGGTGGATTGATGATTCTTGAATCTCCTTTTTAGCATTTTTGAGTGAGCACATATGTGCATTGGTTGCTAGATGGGGAAGAATCGGCTAGCAAGTTGTGTGCTAAGGCCGAATATAACTTTTGTATGTTAATGAGCAATGCATGTGTTAAATTGATAGAAAGGGAGAGGATGCTTTACTAGTGTATATATGTGTGTATTAGCCAAGTTTTGAACTTGAAACAAGATGATATTTATAATCAATACAAGTAACCATACTTGTAGGAAGTATTAAGCATATAATCGGCCCCAACATAGACATGCATATTCGGCCATAGGAAGAAGATTTGGTGTTGCATGTATTCGGTTGGAGGCAAGCATATTGATGCTTTTGTCTTGGCTTAGAAAATTCGGCCAAGGGGGAAAATTAGCTAAAATGTTGAGTTTGATTCATGATTCCGTACATATATGACTTTAATGTCTAATGTATAAATATGGGCTAAGTGCCTTGTGTTCCTCTTTTCGATGCTCAAATGATTAAATCAATTTATTTGTTTAATTAAGCTCAAGAGCAAAGGGGAACTAAATCCGATAAAGGGAAGGAAAAAGTGGTCGAATAGCCATCGGAATCGTTCCACAACATCCGAGGTAAGTTCTTGAGTAAGAGAGCTTAAATTAAGATTTGATTAGATCATGTTTTAAGCAAATCAAAATCATGCTCTTTGTGTGTGTGGCTATTGAGCCGAAATTACAAGAATGATAAGTGTCTTGTGTTTGAGTTTTGCTAACGAAAATGAAATACGAATGTGCCATGATTTATTGTTAAATGTACATGGTTATTTGAATGATGTCCGGGCTAAGTCCCGAAGGCTTTGTGCTAAGTGACCATATCCGGACTAAGATCCGAAGGCATTTGTGCGAGATACTAATTCCGGGCTAAGCCCGAAGGCATTTGTGCGAGTTACTAAATCCGGGTTAAGTCCCGAAGGCATTTGTGCGAGTTACTATAACCGGGCTATGTCCCGAAGGCATTTGAACGAGGAGCTATATCCGGTTAAATTCCGAAGGTACGTGATTTGGGAATGAATGATCTTGCTGTAAAAATTTCAGTTAATACTCTAGAAACATCCCAACATTGAGGTATGTTTCGTATGTGCTTGAATTTAGTTGAGCCCTTACAAATAAGTATTCGCTCAGTTGATAAACGAGCTACCGGCCTTTGGCTAAGTTGATCTTTTGTGTATGTACATAAGGGTTGGTAATGTGAAGCAAGTATGATATCGAAAATTTGTGCATATAAAATTATCCGTTTAGCTATATGAATGCTATACTTTTGTTGTGCTGGAATTCCTTGCTCAAAACTTACTAAGCATAAATTGCTTACTCCGTTTCATTGCTCCTCTGTTTTATAGATTGGTTCTCCAGCTATCGGACTCGGGATCTTGAAGTCAAAGTCGCCCACACTATCAAAGCCCCCCTTTTGGTACAATTTTGGTTGAACTTCGAAATGGCATGTATAGGACTACTTGTTTGTTGTGGGTCGTGGACCCTTTGGACTTGTATAATTTTGGATAGCCATGCGAAAATGGCTTATATGTGTTTGAGTATAATGTTATAATCATTTGGTGTGGATATGCTTGACAAGGATTGGCCATGGGAATGGTTAATCACTATCATAAATTGTGCTATTTATGCAAAAAGGGCTAGTTGAATCATGGAAACCTTGAAATAGGTAAAGTCTACCTTAAAGGCAGATGCTGACAGCAGCAGTGATGTAGATTTGGAAAGTCACTAAAAATAGTAGGAATGGAATTAAATAGTGAATAAATTATGTAAACGAACCTTGATGAATCTATTTTCATAGGAAAGTAACGAAACAATCATACGGACAGTATGTTAAGAGATATTCAGGTTCTCGTGAGACAGGGCCAGAACGGTTTCTGGATTTCCTGTTCCGACTTTGGAAATTCATTACAAATTAACCAGAGACAATTAGAAGTCAAGCCATACATGTATAGATTCCTCTTTGAGTCTAGTTTTTATAGAAACAAAAGGAATCAGTATTGAAGCCCTGTACAGGGAGATATCCAAGTCGTAATGCGCAAAGGTCAGTGTAGTCAATGCCTGTAACATGGGAGACTTTGACTAATAAACTGTACTAATTGGCCCAACCAAAAATTCTAGAAAAATAGATGGCCATATGGGTCTAGTTTCAGGGAAAATTTACGGAACTGGATTCCGAGTTTCTGAACTCAAGATATGATTTTTAAGGTGACAGTGACGCAGTTAGCCAACTGCCTGGAAATTTTTAAAATGGATTGTGCAAAGAAGTGAGATAAGTCTGCAAACCCCCTCGTGTCCGACTCCGGCGACGGACTCGGGTACGGGGTGTTACATTAAATTAGCGACAGTATTAAACGGTACATTAGCCTTGCATAACTTGCAAGATTATTGTGATTAAACTGCTTCAATATAGAAATATATTGTTACCTTAATCTTTTATGTGCTTATGAAGGTTAATTAATTGTTTGAATTGGCATTGAAAAATGTTCAAGAGATTAGTTAATTATTAAACTGCTTCAGTATAGAAATATATTTTTGCCTTACTTAATCTTTTATGTGCTTATAAAGCTTGACTAATTGTTTGAATTGGCATTGAAAAATGTTTAAGAGATTAGTTACTTTAGTAAGTACGTATGAGTAGTAGTTAGCAAATTACCAAGCTGCTGTGAAAATATTCCTAACAACATGAACATGGGTTTAGTAATTCTAAGTTAAGGAATGTAATTGATCTAACACAATTACTCCATATTTATTAAAACTATCTTTTGAAATCATGCATTGAAATTTTTATTTTTATTTAATTTAATTTTACTTAGTTAAAATTTAGTTTCTAATCACTTCCTCAAAATCAAAATATTTTTAAACACCGAAGTGTTTGATTTACATTTCATAAATATTTTTCTTTCACAGTCCCTGTGGATACCATAACTCGACATTTATTTGTCACTTTATTACTTGTTGTGATTGTGTACACTTGCACATTTCCGTCGTTGCAAGTTTTTGGCACTGTTGCCGGGGACTGTTTTAAAAGACATTATTTGTGAAATTATTAATTTTTCATTTTGGTTTTTTTTTTCTTCTAAATTTTAATTCTATTTTTTGTGTGTTTGTTTTAGGTGTTTATGAGTATGGATCAAATTATTGACTTACTCCCCGTAGACCTTGAATTTGAAAACACATTCAGACAAAGGATAAGACAAGGAAAACAAAGAAGGACTGAAGAGATGAATTTCATGAATCAAAACCAAAATCAAGGAGGAGCATTCGTTTATAATACTCATAGTCCGATCATTGTTGCTGATGACAAAAATTGCGCCATTCGACAATATGCCATTCCTCTTTTTAACAAGCTCAGTTAGAGTATTGTGAGACCTGAAATTGAGGCACCACAATCTGAACTAAAGTCAGTCATGTTCCAAATTTTGCAAAATATGGGTCAATTTAGTGGAATGCCTACTGAAGATCCACATCTTCATCTTAGACTATTCACAGAAGTGAGTGACTCATTTAAACTAGTCGAGGTGACCGACGATGCCTTGAGACTGAGATTATTCCCATACTCTTTAAGAGATAGAGCACGAGTGTGGTTGAATTCCCTACCATCCAGTTCCCTAATTACATGGAAAAAGTTAGTTGAACGTTTCTTAATGAAATACTTTCCTCCATCTTTGACCGACAAGATCTGAAACGAAATCACTTCATTTCAGCAACTTGACGAAGAATCTTTATATGAGGTATGGGAGCAGTTCAAAGAGTTATTATGAAAATGGCCTCATCATGGCATTCATTACTGCGTTCAAATGGAGACTTTTTATATTGGTCTCAATATTCGTACTAGAATGATATTGATGCTTCAGAAAATGGAGCCCTTCTTTCTAAGTATTATAATGATGCTTACGAGATTATTGAAAGAATTGTTAGCAATAAATATCAATGGAAACCAACCGAGCAGCCTCAGATACATGAGTAGTAAGAGTATATGAAGCAGACACACTTGCTTCTTTGGCAGCCCATGTCTTCTATGCTTAAGAACATAATTGTTATTGGTTTTAATGGTAATCTGACAGGTTAGCAGTCGAACTAGTTCGAGAATATTTCTTGTGAAGAAAGTGGAGATAACCATTTCTTTGAAAATTGCCCATCGAATCAAGAGTAAAAATATTACATAGGAAATCAGAATTGGAATAACCCGAAATCAAATTCTTACTACTCTTCTTGGCAGAATCATCCAATTTCTCTATAGAGTAATCAATGGGTGAACAATAACGACTCCTCTATGCCATTTCGACCAAATTATCTGCCAAAATATTCTCAACAAGTGCAATAACCCCACCAACTGAATCTTCAAGTGATCTTGAAAATCTGTTGAAGGCATGCGTAGCGAAGAATGATGCCACTTTAAGAAATCTAGAGAATCAAATGGGTCAGCTCACCAATGTACTTCGAAATAAACCCCAAGGAGCTTTGGCCAATGATATTGAAAATCCAAGAATTTCGGGCAAAGAATATTGCAAAATAGTCATTTTTCCAAGTGGAAAGACATTGGAGCCCAAGGTCGTTGAGGTTCAACATGAGCCTGTTGTAGCTTAAGACAAAGAGGAAGTTAAACCGAGCCTATTCATAGAAGTCAGATTTGATGATCCTTGATGAACTAAACTCAAAACCAATCAATGATTATCTAACACCCTTGTCAGATGCAAAAAAATTTCCACAGAAGAGTTGTCCAGTTAAAACTAAGATTCCACTATTTCCCTATCCTCAACAATTCGAGAAGCAGTCAGTTGAAAGAAATATTTGATGGCAAGGTGACTTTTAATGACTTCGATGCTGCTAAATCCCTAGATATAGTTGATGACTTCTCTACTATTTCCAAGATGGAATCACTGGCTTTTACAGATTAGAGGTCAATTCTCTAGATGATCCGCTAGAATGTATTCTTCTAGCAGATTCGCCAAGTGATGATGAAGATGAGGAATATTTGGCTTTGTTAGAAGGTAAAACGAAGGGATTCACTCAAGAAGTTCCACTGGAATCATTAGAGTTATTATCTTGGGAGTACACACAACCAAAAGTGTTGATTGAAGAGCCAGCTGAATTGGAACTGAAGACTTTGCCTCCTTATTTGAAATATGATTATTTGGGTTTATCTCCAACTTTACTTATCATGATTTCAGTTGAGTTCACCAAGAATCAAGAAGAAGAGTCACTTGTTGTTTTGGAAAAGCACAAGAAGGGTGTTAGATAGATTATTGCAGATTTTTGAGTCATGGGTTAGAGGATTTGTAAGAATTACAAGAAGTTAAACAAGGCCACCAGGAAAGATCATTCTGGGTTTTCTTTCCCTAGTAAGATGTTGGATATATTTGATGGGAAAGAATGTGATTATTTCCTAGATGGGTATGGTAGCTATAACAAATGGCCATTTGACACCACCATGGTCAATGACGATCTTGAATAAAATAGAGGGAGTTCTTTTCACTTTCTCTATCGTTATTTTATATTTTTAGTTTTTGTCTTATTTGAATAAAAGGGTAAACTTAGATAAAATTTTCTTTGGTTCATTACATTAATTAAAATTCTATATAGGAGATTGAGACTTAAACGGGACCATCTGTGACCTCTCCTGTCTTTCATGGGAGTTTGATTTAATGTAATTTTTTGACTAATATTTTTCTAAGTAGCCTGAAGAATTTAAGTATTTATTTTGTTAAATAAAGGGTTAACTTTTAACCCAAACACTAATTTATTTGAGTGTTTTTATTTTACTTTCAGTACAAGAGCTTAGGATCCAAAAAGGAGCTGCCATTGGGCTTAAGACACTATTTGGAAGGGAAATATTCAACCCTTTTCAGCACAAACCTATAGCCATTCCCTTGCTCCACCGCCACTCCTAAGTAGCCCAATAGTGCATCTCACTTAATCCCTTAATGTCACAGCCCTTAACTCCCTAAATTACCACCCCAAACACCTTCATTCGAAGTCACCAACTATCACTTCTAAACTATCCTTAAAACCGCCACCCCCTTCAACTCTAAACCTTACCATTGTCTAGTCAATCACTTGGCCGAAACTGAAACCACCCTTAACACATTTTCTAAGTCCAATGCCAAGAGTCCCTTCATTTAGCACCATTTTACGAAGTGAACAATTTGATATAATGGTTATGTTGCAACACATATAGTTGCAGCAACAACCTTACTGGAGATACTGAAAAATACGAAATGACTTAATCAGAGATGCATTTAAAATATATATTTCAGGACTCGTTTGTTTTTATGCTTGAATTTTTAGACTTTATACTTGAACCATAGACTTCGATGTCAAGGAAGGAACAAGGTGGTCGTATTTAGAGGGGACTGCAAATAAATAAAAGGGGTGATCTTGTTTTTACTTTATTTTACTTTTTAGGATATTTTAAGTTTTTAGTTTTAAGCTCTTTTAGGAATTTATTTCTCGCATAATAAAATAAGATGTGAAAATCATCAATAAAATTGAACAAATTGCAAAATAAGAAGTGTGAAAATAAATATGTACATGCCTAGAATTGGATTTGCTTTGGAAAAGCTTGGTATGTAAGTAGTCAAGATTGACTCACCTCCTTTTCCTAGGGTCCTACCTGATGTACAATATTGATTTACTTCTATATTTTCATTCTCTCTATTGTTTTAAGCAATGGGGACATTTTTCATCCTAAGTAGGGGGACCAAAAATTGAAATTGTTTTTCAAGATACATTATTCTTATAATTATGGTCAAGTTATATTTTTGTTCAGAAATTTGAATTCTTGTTAATTATGCTATCTTCTAGAATGAATAATGTTCTATTATCTCAATAATTGTTGTGCTAGCTGAACTATGACATAATGTTACTCTTAATAAAGTTTGTAAATCATACCATAAAATTTTTAATTCTTTAGGAGAGTTAGACATGCATGAAAGTTTAAGTCTCTAGAATTGACTTAGTAATTTCTAAAGGCAAACTCCTAGGAAACATGAAATTTTTAAAATGACTTAGGCAAAATTTTGTTTCGATCGATTGTGAAACAATCCAATTTTCAATGGTGTAGGAAATAGTGCTTTCGAGACCACAAATTCGACGAGTAAGTTCATATAATTGGCATTAAAATTATACGAGTTAATAGTAATTTTTACATTGGATTTTGATATGATGATTTTAAACAATTGAATTAAAAGTTAGTGTAAGTGATTGGGTTCAAAAGTCAAGTGGTCATTGAAAATGAGGTATTAGAACCTCGTTTCCGTAATATAAAGTCGCAAAAATTTTTATTAGATGTTTACAGTCGTATTATATGTGAATTGAAGTTGGGTCCAGTAATTTTGATGATTTATTGCTTAATTGAGTTAAAAGGATTAAATTGTAACAGAGGCAAAACTTAATTGCTATTGATTTAAAATAGTAAAAGGGCCAAAATGGTAATTAAAGCATGGTCAAAAAGTCCAAGAAGTGGTGGCATGATTAAATCCACTAACTTTTGGGCTGTTTGCTCATTTAGTCCAAATTAGTTTAGGATTAAATTGAAAATAAGATTGTTTAGTTCAAATTTAAATTAATTGAAGGACGAATGCTGTAATTGGACCCTCCTTAAATGACCTAATAATAGAAATGATATGAAATTCTCTAGGTTTTGGTAATTTGCAATTAATTCCTAATTAATTGAGGATTTACTAATTAATTCGTTTTCCAGTATGATTAGAAATTATGGTTTTGGGGCCACAATTTTGATGTGTCAGATCATAAATATTAATTATTTAATATTTACAAGGTTATTAATGTCGTGTTAAAATTTTTTTATGAAATTTTATCGTTTAGATAGTTAATTAAGAGAAAAGGAATGAATTGTAAAAACTGTAAAAGTGGAGTTTTATAGATTAAATGCATCAAATGATAAGGGAACGTAAGGCAGGGCCCTTAAATGGTAAATATACCATTTCAAGGGATAGTGGACGGTTTTGGTTTCCTTTTTGCTAAAATATTAAGTGAAATTAAAGAGGAAGTTGTAATTATGTTAATAAGTTAAATTTCATTAAAATAAGATGAAATCTAATCATCTTATTCACTCTATTGTTTCCATTTTAGCCGAAACCCTAGTGTAAGAGGAGAAAACCATTCGTCCATCTTTAGTTCCATAATAGGTAAGTGAAATCGCACCCGTTTTTAGTAATTTTTATGTTTCCGAACTAGTATTAGCTTATCTAGCTAACTCAAGCACCAATTTGTGAAATTGTTAAATGTTTTGAATTATGCCATTGTTGAGTTTTCGTTATTCTTGAAATTTTATGAAAGAATATTGATTTTGGTTGTTAAATAGGACTATTTTGTAAAGTAGTTTTTGATGATTTTAAGGTTTAAGGACTAAATTGTTTTACAAGGACTTGATGAGAAATAATTAAAAATATGGGCTGTATTGAGTTTATTTAATATTCAGCCATAGATTTTTTTCAAATAAAAAATTGTTAATTTGCATGATTAGGGCTTAGGGACTAAATTGAATAAAAATAAAATATTGGGGGTAATTTTGTAAAAATGCCAAAGAGGAATTAATTGCATAAAATTATTAATTTTACTATTGGAATTGGTTAATTGAGTGGAAATATTATTTTATCATGAATGAGTGGAAAATTTAGGGAAAGAGAAATTACCGAGTAGTCCCTGTACCTTTGTCGTTGTTGCAATTTAGTCAGGTAAGTTCGTACGGTTTAATTTTAGTACATTTTTAAATGTATTATAGGAACATAATTTCATAATATTGAATTATATTGATGTGTGTAATTGGAAATGGAAATAAGGAATTAAAATGACATTGATCATTGATTGAGATACTATGAGTCGTTACTGCAAATTAATCCTGTAAGTTCGTGCATTTAATTATGATTCCAATAATCCTTGTACTCTTTGTTAATATAATGTTATTGAATGTTATATTATATACCAAAAGAGATCAGCAAGTGTTACCCATTGATATACTGATTGCTGCTCAGAAGAGCCATACCTACTGAATCTACTAAACCATATGCGCTTTTGAGCCATACCTACTGAATCTACTGAACCATATGCGCTTTTGAGCCATACCTATTGAATCTACTGAAAAGAATGCTTTATCGAGTAAAAGAAATCTACTCGTATACTGAGTAAAGCTCAAACAAGCATTACCCACTGAATATACTGAACTATTGTACTGATTGTTAATTTATGATAAAGGTTACATTTTATGGAATTTCAACATTTAATTTTAACTGTTTACTATGTTTAATTGGAAAAGTTTATCAATATATACAAACGAACTTACTAAGCTTTATTCAAGCTTACCTGTATTTAATTCATTTTTTAGATTTACGTTGTGAAGGTTCAGAGGATCGGATCAACGCAAGGAATCATACTATCCGGTAGGTTTTTGGTAGACTTTGTTTTGTTGGTATATATGACATGTAATAGGACTCTTTAAACTTATGTTGCGAGGTTCAATAACTAAGAAAATATGTTTATTTGCTTAAGTTGAAATCAATGATTTAAGTGAAATCAATGACCCTATATGAAATTTTGGTAAGTGATGAAATGGAAGTAAACTTCATTATGTATGTGTGCTTTGTATATGTTAGTATGGAAGTGTTTTGTCATGAAGGATTGAGGTGTCGATGATGGCACATTGGTTAGGCATTTGAATTGATTCTATTATATATTTTGGATGCCACTAAAGGTGTCTAATGACCTATAAAATTGTATGTTTGAAAATGTTTTATGTGTCTAAGCAAATGGATGAAACTTGTGCATGGAATGGGTCATTTTTGGGCTCACATGGCCTCAAGCACGGGCTGTCACATGGCCGTGAAGCACACGGGCAACCATACGGGCATGTGCCCATAGCGTGTTTTTAAATAGTATATGCAGAAATCTCACACGGGAAAATAGACGGTCTACGACATGATCGTGTGGTCCAAATTAGAGAGTTACACGGTTCATGCACATGAGCGTGTAAGGTCGCACACGAGTGTGTAGGTTAACCAGACGACCATGTTTGGAGGGACATGGGCTGGACTCTGTCACACGGCCTGGACACATGGCTGTGTGACCCCTGACTTGAAAATTTTTGAATTTTTCTTGAAAGTTCTGATTTGTTCTGACTTAGTCCATGAATGTTCATAACTTATTTTTAGAGCTTTGAAAGCTTGATTTAAGACCCGAAACCAAATGATCTCTTTTATATTGAATATTAATTGTAATTATGGAATTGAATTGATTATTGAATGTGAATCGTATTAATTGTTCAAACTTGTCTGGTAACATTCGGTATCCTATTCCGGCAATGGATAAAGGATATGAGTGTTACATTTAGTGGTATCAAAGCTACAGTTTAGTTGATTCTTGGACTAAATGTAATGTGTTTAAAGATTAAAAAGTACATGCCATATAAACCTGTGATAGTGGGTTATTGATTGGTCCAATCTAACCCCATTTTCATTATAGATTTTAATGATGTCATTTGATTCTGAACGTGATGAAATTAATGAAATTAATAGCAACATTCTGACTACTAATTATGGTGCAAGTCATAGTATACCAGTTTTACAACTGTCTAAAATGAGGGTAAGAATATTTTCTTTTAGATTTAATAAATGTTAATAGAATCTGATCATGTTGAGCTTGATAAGGAAAAAGGTAAAGGTAATATTTTGACTTTTAAACAAGAAGTAAGTTCATAATGATTGTTGCTCAATGTAGTTTACTTGTAATTTATTATTGGTTTCTAGTTAATTGATTGATATATATAAGTGTGAAATTTCTTTGGTTATTTATATAACAATGAGAGTGGCAAGTATTTATGTATATATATATGAAACTGAGAAGAGATTATTAATAGTGTTTCTTGAAATTATATTAAGTTTACATGTGAATGAAATGAATTTTAGTGTGTATATGGAAATGAAAAAGTGCCTCTAAATGCATATCTGTGCCTTTGTTTGCACTTTGGTGCCCCTGAATGCACATCTGTGCCCCTGTTTGTACTTTGGTGCCCCTGAATGCACATATGTACCACTGTTTGCACTTTGGTGCTCCCAATCACATATTTGTGCTCTTGATTGCACTTTGGTACCCCTATTATGCATCTATGATGCCCCTAGTGTGATTTTTGTTATTAAAAATAATTAAGTCAAGTTATTTGATTCGATGAACTAAATGATAGGGAGATTTACAAGTTAGTTATATGCTTGTATGTTTTGTTTTATTTGTATTTAATGGTCTTGATAAGTGAAAATATAAAAATGTATGATTTATACAGGTACGTGGAATGTCACTTTGAGTATGTGTGATTTCACTATGATAAGCTTTTAAGAAGTAAAAGGTTAAAAACCATTTGAATATGGGTTCAAGTAATATTATAATTCATGTTTTGGTATTGATGATTAGGAATTTGTACAGGTCAATAAAGACAATCGAGGAAAAAAATTGTGTTTGTGAATAGTGTTAGACTATCTATGTTTTAAAAAGGCAAATTCCTTGGTCAGAGTAATAATACAAAAATTACATGTAGTGGGATTGAAGACACAATTGTTAGATCTGGAGCTACTGCATCTGATATTATATCTGGTACATTCTATCTTTTCGAAATTATTATTGCATATGCATTGGATAATACTTTATCAACTTACTCACATATTTACACTACATTAGTAACGGAAATGGATCAAAGTTTTGAATCAACTGAGTTTGATTTTCGAGTCATAATCTAATGGGTTAGAGTGTAATGGTTATTTTGGTATGAGAAACTATTTACTGAAAATCTATGACTATGACTTTCCTATTGATCTGATGCTATTACCATATTATGAATTTGATGTTGTTATGGGAGTAGATTGGCTAAAGGTTATATGATACTGTAGTAGACTGCATATCAAAAGGAATTGATTTGGAAATTTTAGATTTGTGAAATGATCATAGTGAGTCTGGTAAATCAGATAGTACAAGCAGAGTTATTTTAGTTATCTTTATACAGAAAATGATTTGGTCAATTGTAAAATATTTTTGGTGAATTATATATAATAGTGTTATTAAAAGATAAATACAGATCAAGTTATTATTAGTTGCAAGTTAAAGATTGTAGTATATTGAAACTGCTTTCAAGCTTGATGTGGTCATATGGATTCTGATAATGTTGCCTGGAGTAGTCAATGTTCCTGATAATCTATAAATATGATGAATTAGGTTTTTAAGTCTCATATGGATATAGATAGTCGCATCTATGACCATTTAGGTTACCTGATCGCTTGAGGCGACTGCGGACATTTCGAGAGGTCGATATCTGCACCGAGACCCTAAAATAGGTAAAATGACCAAAATACCCTTATAGGATAAAATGACCGAAATACCCCCATAAGGTAGAATGATCGAAATACCCCCATAGGGTAGAATGACCGAAATACCCCCATAGGGTAAAATGATCGAAATACCCCAATAGGGTAAAATGACCGAAATACCCCTACGAGATGAAATGACCGTTATGGCCTTATGTTATGACTGATTTGCTCTATAATATGTATGACTGTGATTGAGCATGACATTTTGCATACACGTACGATATTATGTCACGACATATTACATGGGTATGGGTTGTTATATTTGGAGGAAGTGTATCGTACTGATAAGTTTGCACGGGTCGCCCAAGACAACTGTGGACCTATTGATGGGTATATGCCGTTTATTTTACTGGCTGGTTTGCTGTGATATTGGTGTGTTGGCTGGGTGGGTCGATTTTATCCCCACATGGTGGGTTGGTGGTACGGAGTGGTGTGTTGGCTGGATTGGGATGGATTGCATTATTGCACTGTACCGATACTGTATTGGGCTAAGGCCCACATTGTTACTATATTGGGCTAAGGCCACATTGTTACTGTATTAGGGTAAATCAGATAGTACAAGCAGAGTTATTTTAGTTATCTTTATACAGAAAATGATTTGGGCAATTGTAAAATATTTTTGGTGAATTATATATAATAGTGTTATTAAAAGATAAATACAGATCAAGTTATTATTAGTTGCAAGTTAAAGATTGTAGTATATTGAAACTGCTTTCAAGCTTGATGTGGTCATATGGATTCTGATAATGTTGCCTGGAGTAGTCAATGTTCCTGATAATCTATAAATATGATGAATTAGGTTTTTAAGTCTCATATGGATATAGATAGTCGCATCTATGACCATTTAGGTTACCTGATCGCTTGAGGCGACTGCGGACATTTCGAGAGGTCGATATCTACACCGAGACCCTAAAATAGGTAAAATGACCAAAATACCCTTATAGGATAAAATGGCCTAAATACCCCCATAAGATAGAATGATCGAAATACCCCCATAGGGTAGAATGACCGAAATACCCCCATAGGGTAAAATGATCGAAATACCCCAATAGGGTAAAATGACCGAAATACCTCTACGAGATGAAATGACTGTTATGGCCTTATGTTATGACTGATTTGCTCTATAATATGTATGACTGTGATTGAGCATGACATTTTGCATACACGTACGATATTATGTCACGACATATTACATGTGTATGGGTTGTTATATTTGGAGGAAGTGTATCGTACTGATAAGTTTGCACGGGTCGCCCAAGACGACTGTGGACCTACTGATGGGTATATGCCGTTTATTTTACTGGCTGGTTTGCTGTGATATTGGTGTGTTGGCTGGGTGGGTCAATTTTATCCCCACATGGTGGGTTGGTGGTACGGAGTGGTGTGTTGGCTGGATTGGGATGGATTGCATTATTGCACTGTACCGATACTGTATTGGGCTAAGGCCCACATTGTTACTATATTGGGCTAAGGCCACATTGTTACTGTATTAGGCTACGCCCACATTGTTACTGTATTGAGCTAAGGCCCACACTGTACTGTTACTGAATAGGGCTCAAGCCCAGACTGTCATTGCTTGTTGTATACTGATTGACTGATAGGGGATTACATATTGATTTTTGTAAACTCGCTCTTTCCTTTTAACCATGCAGGTAATCCTCAGTCTTAGGCGATTTGGTGCTGCGAGGGACTCGGAGGTGGCCACACAACTGCAGTAATTCTACATTTGCTTTCATTTAAATTTAATGTTTATGTTGGGTTTTGTTTTTGTAATAAGATCTTTAAGTTTGTTTAAATTTTTAATTGGGCTCTTGCTTACTTATTTTAAACTGCTAGTTTAGGATATGACGAATTTTTAAAATAATTACTATTTTCAAAGACACGAAATTTAAACATTAGAGTTTTCAAAAGCTTCCACGATTTTAGATCAACCTTTTATATCAAAAGCAGAAATTAAGGCAAAGGTTTTGGCTAGATGATTCGTTAAATAATAATTACAGGGTTTTTAAACCTAGAAACAAACTTTTACCAACGAGTCCATTCTTTCGAAAAACACTTCAATGTGACACGCCAGATCTGACCTTAACATCTAGGCCGAGTTTGGGGTGTTACACTTGGTTCCTAATCTATTTGAACTTAGCCTTTTACTACATCAAAGTATATGAGTCACACATACACAGTTCATTATCCACTCAGGATTAGGGTATCTCACACTATGAACATCACAAGTGAATAAATAAATAAATAGATCTATGAACTATTCTACTTGGAACCTGTTTGATGTACTGTCAATCTAGTTAGTCAAATCTATGTCTCTATATTTCAGGGGCCATTAACTCTGATGCTTAAGATAATGGGACTTGATAGATGACATATTAGTCTTTCAATCCGTTTGCTTAATTATGATTAGACTAAGAACATGTTTAGATTTATCTACTAATATAAGTTATCTTTTCGTATTATAATTCGACCATGTAATACCACTTAGTATTAATTAAATGTTAGATAACCAGTGAGTCAATATTTGCTTCCATTTTTCTTTGTGTGCAATAACATTATGGACAACACACAAAAGGTATTAATGTAATTAATGGATATTATATTAAACTAACTTGTTCGAAAAATAGAAGCATACTTAGACTAAAATACTACACTAAGGGCATTAGATCCCAGCAAATTTGTATTTTCATATTTAAATATTATTATACTTGTTTGATTGAAACACTTGTTATTCTCTCTATAAATAGAGACTAAGGGCTAAGTTAAAAATACACGTTAAATACGTTAATATTCTCTCAAAATATAGAAGGATTATTTTCCCAAATAAATTCTATCTTTTGACAATAATTCGTCTTCCGGTTACTAGCACCGTTTGAAGTTAATGATAGCAGAGAAGAATGAGTTGGTGAAAGCCAAGAACACTTTAGTCTCCTTCGTACAAAACATAAGTATGACATATGTAAATAGATTTATGGCTATAAACATCACAACTAGTCAGTTTTGAAAGAAAACAATACACTAATTCATTGTTTTAGAATTGTTTTTTCCAACATAATCTTGTAGTCTTGTCCTCAAAGAAAGAAAATTTTACCTCCATCTATTTAACCAGTTTTTAATTCTCCAATTTAAGGAATGAGTTTTCAATAGTAAGATTAGAATTAATCTTACATACTTGTTCCATTTGTCCAACATAGTCTTGTAGGTCTCCATGAGATCTCCATTGGGCTTTACCTTTAACATCATTAACTTTAACTAAAAAAAACGATGATGGGATCAAGATTTTGAAATAAAAAAGTATAAAGATTCAATGTCTCAAAATTAAAAGTATAGTAACTAAATTTTAAAATTTAAAAGAGTATAAAAACATTTGGCATATTTAAGATTATAAATTATGTACAACAGATGATGCATAAAATACAAATCCGAATAATGAAACAATGTATCAAGTAGCTTAAAATGGATTAAAATGGCATATATATAAATTGAAACTAAAAAGCAAGTAGTGAATCCTCAAACGGTTGGGGCAGCCATTGTAAATAGAGATTAGAGGTAGACCTGTTCATGGGCCGGGCGGCCCGGCCCGGCCCGAAGGCTCGCCCGAAATATGGGAGGATTTGGTAAAAATATAGGCCCGAAATATGGGCTTGGGCAAAAATTTAGGCCCGTTTAGAAAACGGGCCGGGCCTCGGGCACAGTTTTTTTGGCCCGGGCTCGGCCCGAAAATATATTAAATATATATTTTTATTTTTAAAATATAATAGTTTTTTATTTTAATACTTTACTTTCATTTCCTCGTCAGAACAGAAAATGTACCAAAATCCCTAACCTTTGTGCTGTGCCTCACCCAAAATCCCATTTCCAAAATCGACAGTCTTCCAGTACCGATCCACCTCCACCGTCAAGACCTCCACCGATCCACCTCCGGTCGGTTTGTTTATTCCCGAATAGCCAAGTAGAAGCAAGCATACAAGAACGAGGAGTTTGGTACACGTACGGGTTTGCTCATCTTCTTCGGTTTCCTCGTTTTCATTCTCTTTAAGATACTTCATTTCTTCTGAATCAATGGTTACGATTATGTTATCTTCCTTGTTAATGACATTTTGGGAAGGAAATTATATTAATGTTGTTGTTTTTGATGAATCCTTGTGATTGTATGATCAAATATGGCTAATCGAAACTTTCGAACCGCCAAAATTTTATGTTTCCTCGTTCTTTGTTTTGCTTATAGGCGTTCCTAACACGTTGAATGTGATCACCAATTTCCCATTTCTGATTGTGGGTGTTCTTGGGTTTGTTCTTTGCCTTGGAGGAGGAAGCTTTTTCAATATAAGGTGTTTTTTGCCCCCTTTTTTTTAAAAAAAACTTAGATGTCTTTAAGTTGTAATTTGTAAAGGATAAATTTGTGACCATTTGTTGATTAACTGATGTTTATGGACGGTGGATTGGTGGCAGATTGCCAGGAGTGCTGTGGGACTGGCTGCTTTTCTATGGAGGAACTGCAAGTGTGGCTTTTGGTTCTGCTTATTATCATCTCAGGCCTGATGACAATCGAGTACTGCTGGACACTTTGCCGGTTAGCCTTGCAACTTTACTTCTTTATATTTTTTTATTTGTTCCTCTAGCTTTCGGTTCTTGATGGTTGTTTCCGTCATTCAAATGTTGTTCTTAACACAGCCATTTGCCGTAGTTGAAACCATGAACTTCAATATTTTATTTTTGTCTACCCTTCGAATTTGCGCTTCATTGCTGAATACCAAATAGTTGAAATCTCACTTGCTTTGTTTCTAATTTGGTGTTTTTATTGTGTTTTTACATGGAAAGAATCAGAAATTGCAGATGAGTTTCCATTCTATTTCATCCATAATCATAGCCCCTTTGGAATTTTACTACCTTATTTCTGTCAAATGCTCCATAACATCAAATTAATTCACATATGTGCAGATGGTGATTGCTTATTCCTCACTTTTCTCTACTTTTATACTCGAGAGACTCGGAGAAAGAATTGGATTAAGTTGCCTTTTTTCACTAGTAGTTCTTGCTGTTCTAAGCACAAGTTATGCAAGGTTTGATTCTTTCTTGAGATGATCTTTTCATCTGTTCACTGATTTGGTCAAAGCTTGTCATTCAGATTTCGATTTGTTTTGGCTGAATAAGACTTGATTATTGTTTGCATAACATTTAATGATCTTCGGTTGTGCATGATATTCCAGTTAATTCCGTGCATTGCTATTCCAATCATTTTAAAATAATTTTAATTTTAATTTTAATTTTTTTATTTTAAAATAATTTTTTAATGTTTATTAAAAAATGGGCCGGCCCAGGCCGGGCCCGGGCTTATAATATTTTTCGCGGGTCGGGCCTGGACAAAATTACAGGCCCATATTTTGAGCTGGGCCCGGGCCTAGGAGGTGGGCCGAAAATTTTTTCTGGGCCCGGCCCGTCCCATGAACAGGTCTAATTAGAGGTTAGAAAATGGAGATGCAACCATAGTAGATGCAGTTCAAGTTATCTGCACCATTGGGAGTCCACGCTCATTTATTTATTTTTTCTAAAATAGATATTATTATTTGCCTTTGGAGTTAATACTTCTAATATATATAACTTTAGTAAAAAATGGAAGATATTATTATTTGGATTAAAATTTATGCGCAATGGAAATCAAGTTTTAAAATACTATTTATACCATGTGGGAGTCTAAGCTCATTTAATTGATATTATCTGTAAACTTTTATCAATTTAGCTTTTACTCTTTAAAAGTACATAAATAATTTTAATAAATTTTAAAATTATTTTTTCATATTTGAAATAAAAAACATAAAATTATAAAATTAATAAATTTAAAAAAATTAAAAATCATATTTTAAAAAAAATAAAAATTATAATAAGTAAACTCTTTAAAATTAAAAAAATAATTTAAAAAAATTAAAAAAATTAAAATTTTGACATGACATGCCATCGGAAACTCAAACCGTCATATCGGCTACTAATTTAGGATTATCAGGATTCCATGTCTCTTTGACACAATTATTGCATCTTAGTCACCCCAAATTGTCAACTGTTTGGGGTTTTCATGCACAATCCATATTAGTCTAGTAATTAAATAATTTTTTATATTATTCTAGTAAATAATTTTTTCTATATTATTGAAGAAAAAAAAGCTAAAAAGAAAAGTCACAAATATGAATATATATGGAAATTTTAAATTTTATATAATATAAATTATTAATGTATCACAACTATATTTATCTATATTTACTATTATTAAATATTTTATTAAATTAGTTACGTGAACTAACTAGATACAAATTTAATTAGAAAAAATTTAAAACAATTCTTTAAAAAAAAGAAATACTAGTATACGACTGTAAGAAATTTTTTTTATTGTTCTATATAAAATTTATAAAAATAATTTATTCTCAAAATAAAACTTAAAAAATTGCATATCATAGAACTTAAGCATAGAATACCAAGATCAGTGTTAGTGCCATAATTTAGTAAAATATTAATCCCCTTAAAATGGTTATAACATGAGAAAAAACGCAAAGTTCGAATATAATTATACGTGACATGTTCCGCAAATGGGAATTTGAGGTAGCGAAGATGCCTGCCAGAGTGGTATATTTGATAATGCTCAAAATTTTGTCATAGAAGATGGGAATTTGCTGATGGGCCGTTAGTCAAATGAGCCTATTGATCTGTCCGCCTAAGTTACCGGCTGGAAATTGTAATAGACCTTTAGCTTTCAAATTTAACTCAGCTGCCTGTTCAAATGACAAATTATTTACCAGCAAAGGTTTATAACAATCAACAAAATCTTATCAACGCTTCCAAGTATTTTGGCTTTGTAACTGAGAGTGATCAATGGCTGCTTTCTCATCAATGAATGGAGGTTGCTTTGGTGCTGGAAGATTTTCTATCTCACTACTAAGCATCGAAGTCACGGTTGACATGGTTGGCCTATCTTTCGCAAAGTTTTGCACACATAGTAGTCCAACATGTATGGATTTCAGGATTTCCCTGTCAAAACTTGAATCTGATATAGCTGGATCTATGAAGGCCAAGATGTTGTCCTCATTCCACAGTTTCCATGCCTGATATCAATTGATTGAACTGTTAGGCATATTCGATTATTATTGGGATTCAATCAAGTTTTACTGCAACTTACGTATCCCAAAAGGCTCAATGAATGCTCATCCTCATGAAAACTTGAGTTTCTTCTTCCACTGATAATCTCTAATGTCAATACCCCAAAGCTAAAAACATCAGATTTTCCTGAAAATTGTCCTCTCATTGCATATTCGGGTGCCATATAACCGCTGTGAATTTCATCAATCAAATGCAAAAATGGTTAATCTTGCTTGAAGAGTGGTGTTTTTAAAAACTTTTACACTTGGTTAAGAAACAATAGCTTACTATGTACCAAATATCCTTTTAGTAGTGGCTTGGCTTTCATTGTCAAAAAAAATCTTTGCTAACCCAAAATCTGAAATTTTAGGGTTTAGTTCTTCATCTAATAAAATATTATTTGCTTTTAAGTCTCTATGTACAATTCGTAATCTTGAATCCCTGTGAAGATATAAAAGACCTCGACTGATCCCTTCTATAATGTTGAAACGCTTTCTCCAATCAAGAAGTTTTGCATTTTGTGAATCTAACACAATTTCACTCAAAATAATAACAAAACAACATTAGTATGCATTTCCTAATGGATTATGGGATTAATGTGACAATTGAAAATGATAGAGAAAAGGCTGCGAACAAGCTCTAACCAAAGAGTAAAATATCCAAGCTCTTGTTTGGCATGTACTCATATACTAACATCTTCTCTTCCCCATCAATGCAGCTTCCGAGAAGCCTCACGAGATTCCGGTGTTGAAGTTGAGAAATCACAGTCGCCTCGTTCGTGAATTCTTCTATCCCTTGTCTAGATGCTCTTGAAAGTCTTTTCACTGCTACTTCCTGCCCATCTCGAAGCTTTCCCTAGAAGCAGGGGCGAAGCCAAAATAAATTTTTAGGGGGGACGAATGAAATTTTAATTTTTTATTGTCTATATCTTTATAATTTTTAAAAGATTAAATTGAATTTTTATAATTTTAGGAGGGCCGAAGTACAATTTTACCTTTATTAATTTAATTTTTTTTAAATTTTAAGGACTTAAATAATAATTTTATATTTTAAGGGGGTCTGCCCTGCAAGCCCCTAAATCCGCTGAAGGACGAATTAACTTAACAACTATAAAAGTCAACGGATGAATACATTGTAATAGCCATTACCTTGTAAACTACACCAAAACCACCCTTGCCAAGCTTATTGGCAGGATCGAAGTTGTTTGTTGCAGCCGCCAGGTTCTCAAAATCTAACACTTGAAGCTCTTGAAGTTGGACTCCTCTTTGGCATTTCCTCGGAACATTGCGAGACAAAATTCCTGGACATCTTTCCTCTTCACATTGTCCTTTCATTACTGAATCAAAATGCAGTTATCAACAGTGCATAGTTAGGTATCTTTTTCCCAAGAAGCTAAAAGTGGTATATACCTTTATTCAGAAGTCTCCTTCCAATGAATAATATGATAATAATCATAAGTGTTACTAGAATTGTTGCTACCATGGCAATTACTTCTATAACTCTACTTTTCTCTGTAAACTCAAACATGGTATAAACGAGATGGAACTTAAAAATACAACTGCTTTGTCAACTTATAATTTACTCTTACGTGAGCTTGTTGACTTATAGGGGGCGATTTTGGTGGTTAGTAGCCCAATGGTTGAATTTTCGTTTTCTAAAAAATTAAGGCTGTCATTGACTTTTGATAACATCAATGTACTTTCTTTGTCACTTCAATCTTGCTGCCCAAATGAAGGATTGTCGGCTATTTCAATATACCTTTTGGCTTGTGAAAGATTTTGATTAAATACGGAATAAAACTCTCTCAATACCATATTTTCTATTAACTAGGCTCCATACCAAAACTTTATTTGAAAAAAGATAGAAGGCTTAAGCACTTACCCGACTATTATTCGCCATTTCAATAAACCTTTATATATGCTGTTGTTGGGAATTCCTATTAATTAAAGTTTTACATCACTTCTTCAATTGACATAGTCTGACTTGAGTGTCATTTGACTTTGGTTGATTGAGTCAAACAAGGAAGTTATCAAGGACAAATCGACCAAGTTGTTTTTATCACTACATTTAGAAATCCAGTTAGCTTTGCTTTTCGTGTACTATATAATTACCAAAAATGGTGTTTAAATTTACTATAACATGCCTAACACCCTAAAATGATAATAGTATTATTTCGAGATTCGCATGTATTAGAATTTTGACAGTAAATAAAATAGGAATCATGAGTATTAGTAGAGAAGATAGTTAAATATTGTAGGAAATTAAAAATACTTTTGAATTAAGAGAAATTAATTCGAGGTACTGACTAAATCACAATCGCGAAAAGAGTTGGGAAAAAGTGTGAAAATTTCAAGTACAAATGATTGAATTAGATTGATGGGAAAAAAAGGAAGGATTAGAAATGCAATTTAACCAAGAGAGTGTTATGAATTATGGATGAGATTGAAATTAATTGTGGGTCACTAGAAGTATATGATGACGTTTAGACTTTTTTAATTAAATATTATTAATAATTTAAAATATTTAATCAAATAGATTTAATTTGTAGAAACATATAGAGACTTCCCCATCATCACTATTCTTCACGTCACCCTCTATCTCCTTTTTTAGTCAATTTCTATTTTGTTTCATTTTAGTCCTTTCTACCATTTTCAACCACCTCAAGCTTAAAAACTTCAAATTCTTCAAATGGATTCTTAGTGAAATCAATAGAGCAACCTCATAGTATGCTTAGTTTCTTGTAATGTTAACTAGTGGTCACTTTGGAGGAGAGAAAAAGTGAAGTTAAGGATTTGGGTAAAAGTTCAAGGTAAGGATGATGAGGTTTCTGTATGTATTTCATGTTTATTTCATTAAAAATGAATGGAAATGATACGTGATTATTGTTTTGATATTAAATCATGTATATGTGTGCTATGTTAATGAAGAGAAAGAGAAGAGAGGTGATCAACAAGGTCTTTATAAGGTCTTTATAAGGGGAAAGAAGTACCAAAAGAGTGAAGGAAGAAGAAAGAAGCTCATCCAAGCACTTGGTTGTAAGTACTTCAAGAATTTTACTTTACATAACTTAACCTAAGTGTAAGTCAAATTAAAATGGTTATATGATTAATTTATATGTGAATATGTCAATATTATATATAAAAGTTGATGAATGAGTAATGAAAATATGAATTGGATTTTAATTAAAAAATGAATAGATTTGGTATATTGAAATAGTAGTAAAATAAATAAATTGTAAAGTGTACAAAGTTAGACGTGAACTAAAATATTGAGAAATAGGATTTGAATGAAGTGTGATGTAATAGCGAATAGAGAAAATGTGATATTATAGTGGAGTTATAGAGTATGGTGAATTTTAATGTTAATAAGGACTAAATTGTAAAAGGTGTAAAGTTTAAATTGTCTTTAATGGTTGAGTAAATGTAATGAATTTAAAGTATAAATGTCCATATAGACAAGATGTGAACTAGTAGGATATAGATGACATGTCATCAGGAAATTTTCATGCGTGCTAGTGATAGTGGCACTTTAATGCAATTCAATGATTTTGCATTTCGGTGTTAGTGAAAGTGACACTTCGGAACAGTTCACTAATTTTACACTTCTATATAAGATAGTGTATGCACATTTTTGCAAATGATTCTATCACACCCCAAAATTGGGCCTAGAAGTTTCGAGGGTAAAATAGGGATTTTAACTCTAGTGAGCTCGGGAATTTTGTTAGCATGGTATTAAAAAATGTTTGTATATGAAAATTTTGAAATTAAAATAATTTTTGAAAATAATGTTCAAAATACTTTCAAATTTGAAATAAGGACTAATTTGTAAAAGGGTCTAAATTATGAGTTTTAAAAGACAATTAAACCAAAATTTAATTTTCACCCTATTTTCCCCTTTCATCTTTATAAAACCCATGTTAGTCTTTTCTCCATATTTTTCTTTTGTCATCCATTGCATTCCAAAGCTCCTCTCATTCAATTTTGATCCCCAAACTTAATTCCTTAAATTTCTATTATTCACCAAGCCATAAATCTCCATAGTATTTCAAGAAAAAACATCTAAGAACACCATAGATTTCTCCATTGTTGAATTTTTGGGTTTTTCGAGTTTTTGATTAAACGTTCGATTTTTTGTCAACTAAGGTAAAGATATGATTCCTTAATAGGTTTTGATGTTATTTGATCCTTTAAATTGAGTTTTTAGCTATTAAATCGCATGTTTTAAATAAAAGCCGAAAATTAGGTCGTTAATGGTGGATTTCAAGATTTTGGGTAAAAAAGTAGTTTTAAAGTGGTTTTCAATTAGTTTTAACTTGATTAGAAGGTTTCTAAACTTACTTTAAAGTTTTGCTAAATATTTCTAAAGTTTTAATAAATTTTCGTGAAAATTGCCATGAACATGTCGAAAATTTTGATACCAGGAATTGGGTATTTTGAGTAGTTTAAAAGTTGAGAATCAGTCATAGGTGAATAATTAGATGATCAGAATCAGTTTTAGGTAAAAATATTAAGTATAGACTGAGATAATTAAAATTCAAGTTTGTTGTGTCGAAGGTTTTGATTACAAGAGAATTTAGTTGAATCTGGTGTTTTAATTATTTGAAGTGAGTCTTTGGCTAATTTTTGAGTGTGTATATTGTGTGGTTATTATGCGTGAAGTATCGGAATAATTGGAGCCTTCTACTTGCAAGGCAGAAGGTAAGGAAAAGCTAGTTCAAGCTTTCGGTAATTAGGTGAAAGCGTGATCGGTGAGTGTTCGGAATTGTTACTTGTAGACACAATTCTTAGTGTTAATTGGGAACTTAGGAATAGCCTAAACCCCTATCCTAAGTTTTGAGTGTAAACTTTTTATTCCCCTTGCCTTATTTTGGCAAATTTTGTGATTATGTGAATAATTGTGGATTAATTATTATGGTACGATATTGTGATATGAGACATGTGTGATGACTATTGTGAATTGTGTTGTGTTGTGGGCATGATATACATGTCAAATGACAGTAATAATGATATGCTAATAGTGCAAATATGTAGCGAAAGCGAGCGGAATTTCGATAAGTATATATGTGTTGAATTATGGAATATGATATTATTATGACAAGTAATATGTGATAATACTTGTATGTGATATATGATGTACTAATTGTAATGCACACATATGTGGTAGGATATGTGATGGCTCAATGAGAATTATTGTGGCACTTAAAGTGCAAGTAAATGTGAATCCGATAAGAATGCATTGTGTACAAGTTGTGATGTAAATTGGTGAATAAGAACAGAGATGATGTACATTAAATCAGAAATTAAAAATGTGTAATTATTGATATTTTGACTTTGTGATCTCTTGAAATCGTTGGATATAGTTGGCATGTCCTAAGATTGTGAGTACACACCTATATGTATTATGTTTTTGGCATTGAGGCCCTGGGACAAGTTAGAGAGATAGGGGAATGTGAACTAAGCTCCATTCAACGGGACATGTTTGGTGTGTTACAAAGTGTTAGCTTTCTGCTTCACTTTTGGGATATGTTCGACTCAATAAGTCATTTGGCGTGTTGGAGATCCGTGTATCCGATGTGTGGTGGTAGAGCCCGCCTTTATGTTTCCTAGCTCAAGTTTCAAATTATAGTTTAAATGTCATCTTATATATTATGATAATACGATGTGAGACAAATGCATAAACATATGAATAATATGCTAAATGAGTTTATTTAAGTTTCATGCAAATGTTAGTATGTTCTCATGGTAAATTGTGTATGTAATTGTAGTTTAGGTCGTTACCATTTAACATGTGAATGCATGTGAATATATAAGCTAGACTTGTGAGTTATAAAAGAATGTATACATTTTTTAGTCTTAATGAGTTATTGTAAAATCAGTTATTTGAATATGAGTTGAATGTAGTCGTACGTGAGAGTATATGCTAGTTTTATGGTTTAATGAAGTGTGAATATGTTATCGTGACATGATTAGAATATGGTTGTGAACATATTGTAGTATGCTATTGTTTAACCTTTGATGTTCTGTATACTTTGTGGTTATTTTGACATTCACTGAGCTTGTTTAAGCTCACTCGATCTCTCTAACCATTGAAAATATTTGGCGTTTGTGGTGTGGGCAATGTGGGGATACCAAGGAAGTGATCCAAGTTAGGCTTTAGTATTTGCGTAGATGGTATTAATATTATTTTTTTGAACTGTGGGGATAAGATCATGTGGTTGGACTTTGATTGATTATTGTTGTCGTCCTCATGATATTTTATGGGTTTAGTTCTCTAGCACTTTTGATGGATGTTATAATTATTTCATTGATATTGTTTTGGTTTAAATATTTGCTATGTTTAAGTGCCACTAACTGTATGTATGGTCAATGGACGAAGAATAATGTGGTAGAATTGTTGCATGAACTTTGGCATAATGTTTGGATTACTTTCATAGCTTATTTGTTCGCTTACTCTGACATGTTTTTGGTGATTGAATCATTTTTGTGGTCGTTTTGGTGATTACTTGATAAGGTAAAAGTTACATGTTGAGTAGTATTATTTTGAATGGATTATATACCTTAAACTGCTGATAACTCTTGAAAAGAGTTATATTTCAAACCTCTAAGCCTGATTAAATGCTTGTACTTAAGTAAATATATTTGCATTTTTAGGTTATTTTTTAGGACATTGTATAGTAACACTTGGATTGTGCCTTAAATGTCATTTCATGTTAATTTTACTATTGAGAAAAAAAGAATTGGTTGTTGTATGCAGCATCTGCAGGAAAGATGAAGAAAAGGAGAAAAAAGAGGAAGAGAATGAAAGAAGTGAAATATTGCCATGGCAAAAGGTTGGATGGATTGCCAATACAAATGCCATGGGAATTCCAGGAAAATGATGATGCAGCACTCAGTCCTCATCACTCTCAGCCAGCTATAAGTGCACCAGATAAATCCACTTGAAAAAGAGGGAGAAAAGTGTGAGCTGAGAGAGGGAGGCCTACCAAATAAAAGAGGAAAGAGAAAAGAAAGAAAAGAAGAGGATTTTTGGAGGGGGATTTGGAGAGCAGTTTTCTCTCTGGAAAAACTCATGGAAAATTCCAGAGAAAAGGGAGAGGGTAGTAGCTTAAGAAGAGACATAAGGAAAAGGACGAGCAATCAGCCCTGAGTTTTGCACAATTCAGCAGCATCGAAGTGAAAGCTGGAGTGACGAAAGTTTTTTGCAGTTCTACCTTCATTCTGTTAACTAGTTTCTATGACTTCTAATTTGTTAATGATGATGTTGAATGTTATTCTGATTTTGGATTTTAAATCCCATCCCATGAGCTAATTTCATTTGGGTTGGAATTATTGGATCTATCTTGATATATTGATGATCATGGTGATATTTTGGCTAGATCTATTGTTTTATTCGGTTTGGGTTATTTTAAATTTATGTATTCAAGATCTAGACATAGATAAATTCATATATCCTTAGACTTGATTTAATTTTGAAAAGGTTAAATAAGTTGGATCGTAATCGAATGATACGAGCGAGTACTTCAACGAAAACCCGTAGCACTCTAGACATAGAGTTGTGTTTGATGCAAAGTAAGGAAGAATATTGTTAGGTATTATTCTTAAGAGTTGTAGACATACAAAGATTTAGAATGATAGCTTTAATTCTAGCTCTCAAAAGAAACAGAATGCGGTAGTTACACTCTGAACAGTAATTTGGTCAAGATTTTTCCATGACATTATTATGTTATTAAGATATAATCCAAGTAATTCCAACCTTCCCACTTAACAGCTTCAACCCTCTCAACTTTGTCTTGTAGAATTGCCATAGCATTTTATTCATTATTTGATTTTTATATTTCATACATTAATACTTTAAATCAAATCATTATTTTGTTTACTTTTCCATAAGCCTAGTTAGTATAGCTTATAGTAATAACTCAACTATATTTTTACCTATCCTGATTCTTGTGGAGACGTTCTTACTTATTACTTTATTACTTGATTCGACGTGTATACTTGCACATTCACACGCGACAAGTTTTTGGTGAAATTTTGGTTTGTTATTATCGATTTAATTTTGTTAGTTTGAGCTTACTTAGTTGCTTTTGACTTAGTTGCTTTTGATTATTTTTCATGTTTGTTGTTAATTTATGAGTAGTAATATTCCCAAGAACGAAAAGTATTATTGTACTCTGGATGACGAGATTTAGAGTATTTTACACCAGTGTCATTCAACACCATATGGAGGACACTTTGGGGTTATGTGAACTGCTGTAAAAGCTCTACAATCTAGCTTTTATTGTCCAAGCATGTTTAAAGATGCACATGAATTTTGCCAAGCTTGCGATCATTGTCAATGAACTAGGAACTTATCAAAGAGGTTTCTTACACGATATATGGGGTTAATGAACTAGGAACTTATCAATGAAGGCTCCCATTTCGACTGCAAATTAGTTGCTACTACCTTGAATAGATATAGGGCCAAACATAAAATTGACACGATATATCATCCCCAGACAAATGGACAAGCTGAAGTTTCAAATAGAGAAATTAAGTAAATTTTGGAGAAAGGGGTCAATTCTACTTGCAAAGATTGGTCATCCAGATTGGATGAAGCTTTTTGGGCATATCGTACTGCATTTAAGACACCATTAGGAATGTCACCTTTCAAGCTCGTCTATAGGAAGCCTTACCATTTTCCTGTTGAACTTGAACATAATGCATTTTAGGCAATTAAGAAATTGAACATGGATTGGATTAATGCTGATAATAACTGACTACTGGAGCTAAATAAGATGGAGGAATTCAGAGCTCAAGCTTATGAGAATGCCAAACTGTACAAAGAAAAGACAAAGTGATGGCATGATAAGAAGATTTTGTCATGGCAATTTGAACCTGGACAACAAGTGTTGTTGTTCAATTTCAGGCTGAAATTGTTTCCTGGCAAATTGAAGTCTCGTTGGTTTGGCCTTTTCGAGATAGTGCATGTTTACCCTATTGGAATTGTAGAAGTCAAAGATGGCAAGGTTGACTTTAATTTCAAAGTCAATGGAAAACGTTTGAAGCATTATTGGGGGGCTCCCACACTTCGTGATAAACATTCTATTGCTCTTCAAACCGCGTAGTGTTTTATTTTGCTTGATTTTATTTAATTAATTTGCTTTTGATTTCTTTTTTTATCGGTTTAATTAATTTTTATTTCTTTCTTTTGTTGCAGGTAATTTTGGCCCAGGCTTTGTAATAGTTATCCCACTTAGCATACTTGCAAATTTTTAACTTTATTTTTATATTATTCTTTTTTCTTTTCCCGCCTAATTCTTACTTTACCATTGCAGGCCATAAATTCAGGCTAATCTTATTCCCCACGTCACTGTTATATTCTCTCTCAATTTTACCTTATTCGATGCATTTTCTTTCTCCAAGTTATTTTCAATTTCTTCTTTTTCACCATTTTCAGCTTTCCAACAATAACTATAAAGGTCTTAAATTTTTCTTTTTATAGTCACTATTTCTTCCCAAATGGCTCGATGTATGCCACCATCATCAACCTCTATGCCACAAAGGACATTTCTTAGCAAAGCTGTTGAAGAAAAGTACAATAGGAACACATCAAAGCGACCCTTTTGTATGGAAAAAAGGCTTTCTTTTTCAAGACGCAACCTTTATGGGATACACTAAAGAAATTTTTTCCGTGGTAGAGAAACATGGATGGCAACTCTTTTTCCTTCATCTTGACGATGTTCACACGAAAGTTGTAAAGGAATTTTATGCCCATTTAACCTCTCCAGATAATGCTTTCATCTATGTCCGCGGTGCTTCGGTGTTATTCAATGAATACACCATCAACGCATAATATGGTTTACTTGAAGGCATTGATGAACATTTTCAATTTTTCAAGACAATAACAACAAAATGACTCAATCAAGTTCTTGAGGATTTATGCGTGGAAGGGACCAAATGGACAGTGTCTCGAAATGGTTGCTACACCATCGATCGTGTTTCTTTGAAGCCTCATTGTAGGGTATGGTATCATTTTCTTAAATCTTCCCTTAGCCCTTCAACTCATAACTCTACTATTTCTAAGGAACGCATGTTGTTACTGCACTCTATTATGACTGTAAGAAAGATAAATTTTGGAAAAGTTATTTTTCGAGAAATTCATCGTTGTGCACAAAAGAATGTAGGCACCTCGAATTTTCAATCTCCCATTACTACACTTTTTCAACAGGTCAATGTCCCTATCAAAGCAAATGAAGACAAAATCCCTAACAAATAAGCCATCACCAAACAGATTGCCATTAAATTTTCAGGGGAAGAAGTGCCACAGCATCCTAGCTCTGCATCAACCCCTTCTCCACCTACTGGTACCATGCCACTCCATCCATATCTCACAATGTTTTCGAGTAGCAAGTGCTCGATTCTCTTGAGATGTTGAAACAACAGTTTCATTTGATGGAGAACCAACAACTGAGGACAACTAATGATCTAAGCAAGGATTAAGAAGAAATGGCTTTATTTTGGGGTTATGTTAGAAGGAGAGATAATGCCATCAAGAAACCTTTTCAAAAAAACTTTACTAGGCCCATGCATGCATTCCTTAATTTTCCAAAAGAGTTGTTATCAGATTCAGAGGATGAAGATGAGGATAAAGTTGAAGTCGCTATGACGAACACTACAACACATCCAGCCACTGCAGAAAAGAACAAAGAAATAGAGAGAGAGGAAGAGAAAACAGAATCTGTGAAAGTTGACTCAGATAAGGAAGGAGATAACATGAATCAAACTTCTGCACTACAGGAACCTACTACTGCACCTCAAACCACTACACCCATATCAAAGTAAGATCGTGAGATAAATTAGCTGATTGATGATCTCACAAAATCAGATAGTAATGAAAAGGAGGTGCCAATCAATCTGCTCAAACAAAATCAGTGCTACAAGCATGCTGCCAGGAAATCCACCTGAACCAACTAAGTAACCCAAATGTTTGAAATGAATAAATAAAATAAAATTTAAAAAAGACACTATAAAACACTCAACTGTTTGAAATCGTTGAGTAGTCTAGTAATACTCTATTTGCTCCATTGTATTATTGATAAAAAAAAAGAAAGATCAAATAAGAGTGAGTAAAAAAATAGTTTAGGGGGCAGTCCACTGTAGTAGTAGGCTGAGTAGCTAAGGGGGTAGTTGTTTGCTCCATCCATCTTTCTAGTCAAAATTCTTAGCTTCATGAGTAAATTACATGCATATTGTGGTGTGATGTAATATCTGGCAATCTAGTTTATTCTCCATTAATAATTTCAAGTAAAGAAATCATGTGGCAAGATGAATTCCCTAGAGAAAATTTTATATAATGCAATGACAGAATAAGTATGAAAATAAAAACTGATTTTAGTGGAAAGATAAACTAAGTACATTAGGAGGTGTTTGCTATAGTTAGAATTGAATGAATATTTAGGAGATTGTACTTTTAGGTAACATTTTCTGCACTTAGTATGCTAAAAAAACCTATAAAATTTGAACTAATTTTTTTTAGACACAAGACTACTGAGAATGAAGGTATAAAATATGTTTCGTTTGATTCAGCAGTAGAAGAGGAAATTGTGTAGTTATGGTAAATTCATGCATTGTTACAAATTTTTCTTGAGGACAAGCAAAAATTCAGGTTCGGGGGTGTCTTAACTCTGAAAAGGAGTTATATTTCAAACATCTAAGCTTGATTAAATCCATGTACTTAAGTAGATATATTTTTATTTTTAGGTTATTTTTTTAGAACATTGCATAATAGCGCTTGGATTGTGCCTTAAATGTAACATTTCATGTTACTTTTACTGTTTGGAAGAAGGGAATTGGTTGTTGTATGCAGCAGGTACAGGAAGGATGAAGAATAGGAGAAAAAAGAGGAAGATAATGAAGGAAGTGAAATATTATCATGGAAAAAGGTTGGATGGATTGCCAACACAAATGCCATGGCAATTCCAGGAACATGCTGATGCAACACTTAGTCCTCGTCACTTTCAACCAGCTGAACATGTAATAGATAAATCCACCTAAAAAAGAGGGAGAAAAGTGTGTGCTAATAGAGGGGGACCTACCCTATAAAAGAGGAAAGAGAAAAGAAAGAAAAGAAGAGGATTTTTGGAAAGAAATTTTCTCTATGGAAAAAGTCATGAAAAATTCCAAAGATAAGGGATAGGGTAGCAGCATAAGAGGAGAGCAGAGACGCAAGGAAAGGGATGAGCAACTAGCCTTGGGTTCTAAACGATTCAACAGTATTGAAGTGAAAGCTGGAGTGACAAAAGTTTCCTACAATTTTACCTTCATTTTGTTAACTAGTTTTTGTGACTTCTAAACTGTTCATGGTGATGTTGAATATTATTCTAATTTTTTATTTTAAATCCCAACCCATGAGCTAATTTCACTTGGGTTGGAATTACTGGATCTATCTTGATATATTGATAATCATGGTGATATTTTGTATAGATCTACTATTTTATTCGGTTTGGATTATTTTTAATATATGCATGCAAGCTCTAGACAAAGATGAATGCGTGATATATCCTTAGACTTGATTTAATTCTAACAATTTTAAATAAGTTGGATCGTAATCAAATGATATGAGCAAGTACTCGAACAAATACCCGTAGCACTCTAGATATTGAGTTGTGATTGATACAGAGTAAGAGAGTTGTGATCGATACGGAATAAGGAAGAATATTGTTAGGTATTGTTCTTAAGACTTGTAGACATACAAATATTTAGAGTGATAGCTTTAATTCTAGCTCTCGAAAGAAGTAGAATGTAGTAGTTACACTCCAAACAGTAATTTGGTCAAGATTTTGTCATGACATTATTATGTTATTATGATATAATCCAAGTAATTCCAACCTTCCCACTTAACAGCTTCAATCCTCTCAACTTTTTCGCGAAGAATTGCTAGAACATTTTATTCATTATTTGATTTTTATATTTCAGAAATCAATACTTCACTTCAAATCATTATTCTTTTTACTTTGCCATAAGCCTAATTAGTATATTTTATAGTAATAACACAACTATATTTTTACCTATTCTGATTCGTTTGGAGATGATCTCATTTATCACTTTATTACTTGATTTGATGTGTTTACTTGCACCCTCGCATTGCATATTCACAAGCGACAACTATTGAATTTTTGTGGTCTGAAGCAGAAACATCGATATTCGTCCTTTAAAAATGATACCTCCATGATTTTTCGAATGTCCAAGAAGTCAGTAATGAAATCTGGTATCGATACCATATCACAAGTATCGATACTCAGGGTAAAATAATTGATACTTTATGAAAGGTACTGATAATTTCTGGGGTTTGGTATCAATTTTCCAAGCTGTATAAATACCATTTGAGAGAAATATCGATACATTTGATACAATATCAATACCTACATGATTTGTTTCAAAATTTTGCTATGTGGTTCTAATGCATGTTTAATGCATGTTCTAAGTCTGTCTTGATGAATGTTTAGCATGTGTTAACAATGACTGGAATTTGTATGACTTGTGAATATTAAGAAAGCTAAAATGAAATATGTTTACTTAATAGTGAGACCATTTGGATTGCATGTGATGTGTGACGATGGTGTGGCATCTGGAATGATGAAAATGTGAAAGTGTACGCAATCGCAACAAGTAATAAAGTGACAAGTAAATGTCGAGTTATCATAACCACAGGGACTGTGCAAAGAAAATATTTATGAAATGCAATTAAAAACACTTTGGTGATTAAAAATTTTTTGATTTTAAGGAAGTGGTTAAAAACTAAAAATTTAACTAAGTAAAATAAAATAAAATAAAGTTCCAATGCACGATTTCAAAAGATGATTTTAATCAAGATGACATAATTGTGTTAGATTAATTACATTTCTTAACTTAGAATTAATAAAATTATGTTCATGTTGTTACGAATGAATTCACGACAACTTGGTAATTTGCTAACTACTGCTCATACATACTTACGAGTTATTGCAAAGCTTGGTATTATTAATGTTAAGGTCAATGGTAAAGTTTGAATGATGTTAAACAAATGAATTAGTTTGTAGTATGAAGTGGTTAAGGGTTTAGTTTGAATCATAATGACATGAGTTTAATGTTTTGTTGGTGTCAATGAGGGCATATTGGTTGTATGCAGAGATCATTATATGAATTGTAGTTTTAGTTTTGACATGTTTTGAGATAGGTTTGAATAGCTTGAAATGGCATTGTAGGTCACCTTGTAGGAATGGTATGTAATATTCTTAAAAAGGGTTAATTATGCTACACACGGGCTAACAAACGGCCGTGTGCCACACACGAACAAGTGACACGACCATGTGCCTTGTATGATTAAGGTAGTTTTTATTAAACATGGTCACAATCTCTCACATGATCTGGTGACACGACCGTGTGAATGTTTTGTAAATTTTATAATTAGGTCCACATGACCACAATTAGTTACATGACCTGAGGGCACGACTGTGTGACTTAGGTTTACATGGCACCAGTCTGTTACACAATTTTAGGACACAATTGTATGATATATAGCACCACACGACCTCAGCCTGTCACATGTTATGGCCACACGGTCGTGTGACCCCTATTTTGCCATTTTACCTATCTTTTTTGTAATTTTTTCAAAATTATCCTGAATTGGTTCCTAGCCCATTTTAGAGCTTTCGTAAACTCGATTAAGACTCGAACTTTTTTGAAATGCATGTTAAACATAAAACTTGACTTATACTTAATAAATTATTAAATATTATTGATAAAAATGTAAGTGATTATTTATGTTTACTGTTGTAGCATCTTATAGCTCGAGCCCTACGATTGGACCTAGTAAGGGATGTTACAACAACTCAACAAGGGCTCTACCTTCTATTCTTATACATAGATGGTATCAGTAAGACATTACATACAAATTTGAGAGATTGTTACTTTGTTGAAATTGAAAGAAGTTCTTCTCAACTATTAAATATATTTTTCTAGAATAACAATTCTAACGGTTTCTATTAAAGAAAAGAGAATTTTCGTTTTCACCCAAAATAAAAGAGAGAAAATCTTTTCTAGTTCTATGTTTCGATTCAATTGGTTCGAGCCAAACTCAAAGCAGTTCATGGTACAAGAATAGCAGAGAAGATTGTTTGGTTGAAAGTTGGGAACAAAAAAGTCCACTAAGCCAAAAACACAGGTATGAGTTCGGTTAGGGTTTATTATTATAAATATAACAAATCGGGTAAATTTTAAAAATTTTATTTTTCTGCTATGAAAGAAAGCCATTTTCAAATCGAGTTTTTTTCAACACTGTTAGTTTGCTTGAACTTTCGATTGGATGGTTTAGTAGTTTGTACTTCCTCCATATCATGCACTTTTGCATTTTCAGAATCTAGGTTCTAATCCTGTTTTCAATATTCTTCATTAGTACGAAGATGATTTACCGAAGCCTCAACAGATATTTCCTTTTTCTTATGTTTTAGACTTCTTTTAAAGTCTTTCCAAGATGGAAGAAGTTTATCTGTAATGGAGGATACAACAATCATTTTATCCATTTTCATATCATATTGCTTAAATTGATTCAACATTTTTTTGGTATCACAAAATTGTTCCATAACAAAACGATCATCAATCATTTGATAATTATTGAATCGACTAAAAAGAAATTTATTACTTGTAGCATCTTCAATCATGTATCTTGTCTCCCATTTGTCCCATAATTCCTTAGCGGTGACCTTATTTTGGTAGTGTCGAAACCATTTTTTATTTTTGAAGAAAAAAATGAGTTGTCGATGAAAATTAGAGTCTCCACCAATATTTTATTATGGTGTGATTGGATCACCTAAAAACGACTTTGATCTACGAGTTTTAGAAAAACGGGTTCGGGAGTCAGTTACATACGAGGAAGGATTAGCACCCTCGTAATGCCCAAAAATTGGTACTAAGTTGATTAATCAATGTCTTAATGTCGAGAGTTAGAAAAATACGATCCTTAGCTAAATTAAGTTATTTATTGAGACTCTCTCATTTTGAAAAAGAAAATGTCACACCCAATGCGTTAGGGCACGGCATTTTATTCTTCAAGATGAGTTTGTCCAAAAGACTCGTGTAATAAAATTTAAAAGAATATTCAATTGTTTAAGATTTATGAAGAAATTGCAGCCCAATGCATTAGGGCACAATTTCTCAAAATCCCAATCATTGATCCTGCATTTCTTTTTGGAACTATTCTATCCTTTCTAATCTTTGATCCATGTCTTTGATTTTCGCTTGAGTACCGTAACAATGTTTGGTTGATTGGTTGGTTTCCAGGTTAACTGAAGAATGATTTTAATCGATTAGGCCCTTTTAGTGGATTTAAATGCGTATGATGACATGTAATGCGAATGCATGAGATGAATGCATAAAGAGACGTTGATTCTGATTCAATTCCATTTAGAAAACTTTACTAGAAGACAAATTTCTTTACATAAGGCGGATATATATATACGGCTTTTCCCTCATACTCTAGGCAAATACATTTTCTCCTTCTTCATCCGGATGCTAAGATAAACCTCGCGAATTTCCAATGGATATCACTACTAGCTCCTTTTGCTTGATTCTGGTCGCAATTCATTGTCTGCCTATCCTCGCAATGCCCATTAGCTTCTTTAAGGGAGTTGGAATGTTGAAGGCTCTTAGACAATCATCTTGAATCCTTGGGCCACGAAGTAAAGTCACGAATTCTTCTATCGCCCTTCTTGTGTTTCTAGAAATATATTCAGGCAGCCGTATTATTTTCTATTTTATCAAGAAATCCATTTTCTTATGACAAGCTTTCTAAGTTAGTAATCGAATGTGAATCAACACCTTTTTTATAATGAAATGCCATGTCATGCAGTCAAAATAAAAGACGAAAAGTCAGTATCATGCATAAATATTGAAAGCAATCAAGAAACAGTAAAAACACCTATTAGGATATTTACTAGGGGTTTAATGTAGCTCTACCTAGTGTGGATTCCTAGGGTTCATTATATGAGGTTCGGCTTCTAGGGCAAAGGTACCCGAACTAGCAGATTCCTCGATCTTCACCCATTATAGGCTCATATAGATCAAGTTCGGTTTAGGGGAATACATTTTCCCTATGACTATACAGAGATGAAAATCTCACGAAGGCATAGGTACAGATGTATCCCAAAAGCGATCCGCTATCCTATACGGAGGTGAAAACCTCACGAAGGAATAATTTCTCACTCCCACTTAGAAGGGTAACGTCATTCAATTCATGTAATGTATTATGCAAAGATCAATTAAGCAAGAAAATGAATGAATGCAAAAGGATCTCATGATTTATTTTCTCGACAATAAGACAGAAATTAATTAACTTTGTGGCTCGACTCTCGTATTTTCCCCAGCGGAGTCACCAAGCTGTCGAAACCATTTTTTATTTTTGAAGAAAAACAAAAATTAGTTGTTGATGAAAATTGGAGTCGCCACCAATCTTTTATTATGGTGTGATTGGATCACCTAAAAACGACTTTGGTCTACGAGTTTTAGAAAAATGGGTTTGGGAGCCAGTTACGTAAGAGGAAGGATTAGCACCCTCGTAACGCCCAAAAATTGGTACCAAGTTGATTAATCAATGTCTTAATGTCTAGAGTTTGAAAAATACGATCCTTAGCTAAATTAAGTTATTTATTGAGACTCTCTCATTTTGAAAAAGAAAATGTCACACCCAATGTGTTAGGGCACGACATTTTATTTCTTCAAGATGAGTTTGTCCAAAAGACTCGTGTAATAAAATTTAAAAGAATATTCAATTGTTTAAGATTTATGAAGAAATTGCAGCCCAATGCATTAGGGAACAATTTCTCAAAATCCCAATCATTGAACATTTCCTTTATTAATTTTTAAAAAATCTTTGTCTTGAGAAATCAACACGTCACATCCAATGCATTAGGACACAACATATTGAATTCCCGACAACAAGATTTTTATTTTGTTTATTTAAAGAGCAATTCTCGATTGTTAGATTTAACGAAGAAAATTGGAACCCAATACGTTAGGGCTTAATTTTCTTGAAAATCCTAAATACGAGTATTATCTCTATTTTGAAAATTTCTATTTTTAAAATCAAGTGAAAAGATGATGTAATGTTATATTGAATGTATGTATAAGTGTCGCAGTAACAAATACAACAATTGTATAGAAATAATATAAATAGTAAATAAAAGAAATTAATATAAATAATAAAAAATAATGACCTACGAAATATCGAATAAATGAAAAAAAAAACATAAATCAATAAACAAATGAAGGAAATAAACAAAAAAAATATAAAGAAAAAAAATACAAAATATATATACATTGAAATTATGAAGAATAAAATACGTAAACATAACTTACACATAAAATTTTGGGTTATAAAACTTATATATATAAAATACACAATGCATTTATAAAAACAAAGAAAAAAAATATACATATATACATAAATTATAAAATATGTGTTAAATATAAGTAGGTAGTTAAACAATTTTGAAAACAAATAAAAAACATAGGTATATACATATATATATATAAATATAAAAGACTATTCATTAGAAAAAAAGATATATATATACATGTGCATATGAAAAATATATATATAGATTAAAAATAATTAAATAATAACTACATTATCGAAATTAATTAATTTAAAAAAAATAAAGAAATAAATATATGTATATATATATAAGTATGAAAAAAATACTTGTTAGGAAAAAAATATGTACATAAAAAACATGTATATATAGGTTTAAAAAAATTACGTATGAAAATTATAAAAATAAAATAATAATTACATTATTAAAATTAATTAATTTTAAGAAAAATATAAAAAAGACTAAATTGAATTGCAAATAAAAAATCGAGGCAAATCTGCAAATAATTGAAATCACAAGGACCAAATTGAACGCGTGAATTACATAGAGAGACTGGAAGGGAAATTTTCCCTTCTCCTCTAAATGGCGTTGTTCAATCAGGGTCAAATTGAAATTGAAAATAAATTAGAGGGATAAATTTAAAAATAAAAAAACTTAATTGTAACATATTAAAAGGCGGAGGGGCTAAAAGCGCAATTTACCCCTCTGCTCAAAAACACGTGGATCCTAGGCCAGGTCGAGTCGGTGTCTGGTCGACCCATGCCAAAACGACGCCGTTTTGAAGGGCTATTTAAGCCAAATTTACTTCAAAAAAAATTCATTTTTCATTCTCTTTAAAAAAAAAACAAAAAAAACTTTCAAAAAACTCTCCCCCTTCTTCAGCCGTCCGGCCTAAGTTCGGTCATCGACCCATCGTCAACCACCTTGCCAGCCGCCGGCCTCCGGCGACGGCACCACCGTCTGCAGTGGTCAAAAAAGGGAAAAATCCCCTATTCAGCTTTTTCGGCCCCTCTAATCCCGAATCTGGGTTCAAATCTTTCAAAATATGGCCGAAAAATACTCCAAATTTTGAGAAACTCTTCGACTTCTGACCGTCTGTCTTCGAAGACGGTTACCTCGGCCTCCCACAGCGTTTCAGAAGCAAACCATGGTAAGTTTCCACTTTTTGTTTTATTCTATTTCAGTATGCAAGAAAGACAAAAAAATCAATAACGAATAGAAACAGATATCAACCTTTCTCTTTTTTGATTGAGTTTTTTGATTTTCTTTATATTCTGTGGCTCTTGCGTTGTAAAGAAAAACTTGTTTTCTATTGATTTTTCCATTCGTATTACAGTATTTCAATGGTCATTTTATAACCTTAATAATAAAAAAGATAAAGAAACAAATCTGCTTAATATCTCTTTGATTTGCAATCTTGATTTTCTTGCCATTTTTGTGGTTTATTTGCTGTGTTTCCTTTCTTTAATGCAGGTGAAGATCGTGCGGGGCTGCGGCGCGAATGTGGAAGGATCCCTAGGGTTTCCTCTGTGCTGGAAACGTTGGGCTCCTGTCCTGTTTTAGGGTTTGGGCCCTATAGGCCCATTATAGTTTGGGCCTTTTAGACCCGAGCCAAAATAGGGTATTACAGGTATGTGTCAAACAAACCATCAGTAAACCATTCAACATGTGGCCTATGCACATCTAATCAGCATTGTCCCATTTTCGTATTTCTCCAGTTGCAACAAGAGATTGGTTTTCATTCTCTTCCAGTCTTGGAGTATCCAAAACATATGCAATCTTCAAAGTTGATGATAAGAAGTGAATCTTTTTTCTGCCATCATTAGAAATTTTCATTATCAAACCGATCAAGCTTGACAAAGTTAGAAGCCAACTCCCTCAGTGTTCCACGTTCATGTGTTTTAGTTGTCATCATGAAAGTTAGACCTTTAAAACTGTTAGTACAAAACTTCGGTGAGGAAAATATTGAACACACAAACAAAAATTCGAACAAAAAAATGAAGAAGTAAGACAAGCCTCCAAGGCATGGTCAAGCCACTATCTTTAAGGTTTGATTCACCCCTACCTATACTTAGTGTGAAAATGAGTTTCAAGCAAATGAACCTCGAGGATACAATGAAGCTTGATAATTAGTTGTGTTTTGCACTAGAGAAAATAGCCCACTAAGCACTAAACAATGTATAACAAGAAAATCAATTTCTATAACGAATTTTTATAGTAATTCTTTTTAGAACAATCTAACAATAGAAGAAGATGGAAGAAGAATAGAAATAACTTTTGACAACTTTTGTTATGTTTTCCAAGTGAAATCTCACTCCTATTTATAAGAATTTTCCTGTCTCTTCATAAAGACATCTTTTTATATGTGTCTTTTTGAATAATTACATATCTAAAAAAGACATAATTATTCATCAATATCTCTTAATTAAATATAACTATTCAAATAATATTGTTTGAATAGTTATAATTCTTTTTCAGTAACCAAAGTATAAAACTTTTGATTAATTACAACCTTTCATTTATAGTTATTAGAACACTATAAATATTTGAAAATGTTCCAACAGAAAGTGACTCTCAAAACCATTTCAAGGTCAAATCTTGATGAATATTGAAGTCGATCACATTTATGTAAGATCAAATCTAGATGGCTCGATTTTAAAACTAAGTCTTATCGGTGCACATTTAGCCATCCCTGATCAAAACTTGAAGACCATTGGTTCAAGCCCTCTCCCATCCAATCATATTAACACATCAGAGATAAAGCTCATTTTTTAAGATAAATTCTTGACAAGCCTTGAACCAATCCTCATCTACCTTTGGATAAATGTTCAAATAATTTAAAGAAAAAGTGAGTCTCTGGGCTTATTTTCAAGGTAAAATCTTGACGACCCTTGAAATGGATCACATTTATCTAAAATTAAGTTTTGATGACTTTGAATTGAAGCTTGTTGAAGAAAAAACTAAAAAAAAATTATTCAAGAAACTTATAGAGATTGTAATTTTTATAGTTTGGTAAAAAATTAAAATAAAAAATAGTTGCCTCCAATTTTTTCTAGACACGTTTTCAACATAAAATTAGCTTATATAACATGATTTTAGAAAATATTATCAATGGTTAAAATTATTTAGCTTGTTTGTAATTGTGAGTAATCCACCACAATTTTCTCATCAAAGAAAGGTGGTTGTTTTGGTGTAGGAAGTTTTCTATCTCGCTGTTAAGCATGGAAGCCACAACCATCATAGTTGGTCTATCTTTCACAAAGTTTTGCACACATAACAATCCCACATGATAGTATCTCAACATTTCCCTGTGACAACTTAGGTCTGATGAGATCATTGGATCTATTAATTCTGAAATGTTGCCTTCACTCCATAACTTCCATGCCTAAAAAAACACAAATGTTAAGGTATTGGAATCTAGAGATTTTATTACTACTTTGAGAAATTTTAATAATAGCTAATACTTAAATATCCCACAAGCTCAGTGAATGCTCATCATCTTCGAAACTCAAGTTTCTTCTTCCACTAACAATTTCCAATGTCAATACCCCAAAGCTAAAAACATTTGATTTTTCTGAAAATTGTCCTTTCATTGCATATTTAGGGGATGTAATAGGCCCAATTTTCCCGGCCCGTAATAAAAAATATAAACCAAACAAAAATTAATAACAGTCCAAAATAGTCTATTTACACGGCCCAGTAAACTAAACCCTATTGGCCTAAACCCAACCCATTAACCCCAGCCCCAAATTACCAGCCCGATGGTCCACAACAAAGATCAAAAGCAAGGAACCCTAGAAGATCTAGGCGCCGCAGCCAAGCCTTCCGCGACCAGCCTCCGTAAACTCCGCGCCACGTCACCCCAGCCACGTCCACTGCTCCGTACGTTGTACCTGCATCATGACAAACCAGCAACAGAAGCAAGAAAAGCAAGAAAATGAGAGCAAAAAGAAAAGAACAGAATAACAAGGACGGGGCAATTTTCCTTTTATTTATTTTTATTTTTATTTTATTTTTCCTCTGTAAAAACCAGGCTATAAAAAAGCCAAGAATACACTGTACGCAGACATAGATATTGAATACCAAAATCAAAAAAGAGATTCCAAAAAAATTAAGTTTCGTAAGGTTTTTTCCTTTCTTCATTTTTTATTTTTCTTTCGTTCTTTCGTCCATTACCAGTATAGAAATATAAGAGAAAGTAAGTTTAGAGAATGAAAACGTACCTGGTGACCGGTCTCGAGCTCGCTCCGCCGCAATCAGAGTCGTGCATGGGATTCAGAAAGCCTCTGTTTTGAGGCGATAAGCAGCGCAGCCATAAACAAAAGGGTTTAGGGGTTTTTTTCTTTTTAACTTTTTTTTTTTAAAAATAGAGAAGGTTGCTAATTAGGTTTTAATGAGGGGATTTGTATGCGTTGAAAAACGACGCTGTTTGGAAGCTCAGACCCACGCGGTGACCCGATCCGGGGCAGGATCCGCGTGCTTCTGTTCATTAGTCTATTTGCACGACGAGTCCCTCTTGTTTTGTGGTGTTTCGATTTGATTTTCTTCAATCTTTTTAATTTGAATCGCTTTTTTATTTTGATTTCAATTTCATCCATATTTGTGCGACGTCGTTTTCGTTGTTTGGATTAAATGTTGAATTTGCGTGTCTAATTGCAGCTATGGTCCCTTTAATGTTTAGCGTTGCTCAATTCAGTCGTTTGTTTATTTGTTTCAAATTCGCCCCTAGGATTTGGTTTTATTTCTAAATTAATCCATTGTTTTTTTACTAAATAAACGGGTTTATTATTATTATTATTATTATTACTTGTCACTATTAATTATTTTTATTATTCATCAATTTACTTAATCGTTTATATACATTTATTTTATTTTTTTATATAGTATTATTTTGAGTTTTCCCTATATTATTATTTAATTTTTGTAATATATTATTTTATAGATTTTATGTTTGACTAGTATAATTTGTACACATTTTATGATTATTATTTTTTAACCATATATGTGTATATTTTTAACTTTAAAAATTTTATACAATAATATTTCATAATTCTAATTCTATTTTATATGTGTATATACAATTTATACTAATTTTTTTTCGTATTTATATAATATACCACTAATTTCAAATTGTACATTTTACCTATTTTCTCTATATAAATATTTTTTATTATTTTACTTATTTCAACCTCTTTTACATATATTGTTATATAAATACGTATATTATTTATATTAAATATTTCATTTCATATATTCCTTATTTAATTTAAAACATATACTAATTTTGTGATTTATTCATTTTTTTATTTATTTTATTTCCTTCTTATAATTCTTTCTTTAGAATTCATTTAAACATTTTATTCATTTTTTATTACAAAATCATTTCAAATCTTCGTAAATTACCCCTTTTTTTAAAATGTATAATTTTGTGTAAATACTTTGCTAAATTCAAATTTCTTTTCTCACTTGTTTTCTCTTTTTTTAAATTAGTTACATTGCATCTTCCTTTTAAATTAATAACTTTTGAATGTTGATGTTGATAGTGGCATAATGCATGATTGGAACTATTGTCATTTTATTTATTGATTTATCGTTCATCACTCATTGGTGTATATTTACTATCCAAATTTTGCATGATTCATTGTTCATTTAATCAATGCGTTTTTTACCGTGTTTCAATAAAAGCATTAGAATAATCTTTTTTCACAATTTGTCAAAATACACGCTATTCATGATTCTCGAGAGAATTGTGCCCTAACTTACTGGGCCTCAATTTCTCCGATGAATTTAGATAGCCGAGTATCTCTTTTGTAATAAAACCTATGATTTTTAGATAAAAGCTCATTTTTGGGAATTCGATATGTGGTGTCCTAACGCATTGGATATGACATATTGTTTTCTCGAAACGAGGATTTTTCTAATGAATGAAAATAAAGGCAATATTCGATATTTAGGATTTTGTGAGATCGAACCTTAACTTACTGGGTTTCTATCTTCTCATCTGACCTAAAGAATCAAATATCCTTCTCAAAATGTACAGGTTTTAAAAGTCAAACTTAATTTTGAGGATTTGAAATGTTGCACTCTAACTCACTGAGTGTGACAATTTATTTCCTTAAAGTAAGTGAGCCTTATTATCCAATTCATTTTATTCAAGATAAAAGGATCGTATTTCAAAATCTTTTCTAAATTTCGACGTTAAGACATTAAACAATCAATTCGGTACCAATTTTGGGCGTCACGATAACCCTTCCTTGTGCGTAACCAACTCCCGAATCTATTTTCTCAAATTCGCAGACCTAAAATTATTTTCAAGCTGATCCGATCACACCTCAATAAAAGATCAGCGGCGACTCCCATTTTAAAAGTCGATCCCCATTTCATTTTTTTTCAAATAAAAAAATGGTTTCGACAGGGGACATATAGCCACGATATTTAATTCATCAATGCAAAGAAAACCATTTTAGCCGATGTGATATATGCATATATTATATATTTAAATCTAAGATTTCAATAGAAAAATGAAGGATAACTTACCATGTTCCGAAAACCACCTAGTATTTGCTTGGCTCTCATTTCCACAAAATATTTTTGCTATACCAAAATCTGAAATTTTTGGATTTAGTTTGGCATCTAATAAAATATTACTTGCTTTTAGATGTCTATGAAAAAAATTGCAATCTTGAGTCCCTATGAAGATAGAGAAGTCCTCGACTAATTCCTTCTATAATATTGAAATATTTTTTCCAATCAAGAAGTTTTTGTTTTTCTGCATCTAAATATATTTTTAAAAGTATTCAATTAGTGTTAGCTAGATTTTCTTTAGGTTTAATAATAATATTTTCCATAAGTAATAGATAAAATGTATTTAACCGAAGAGGAAAACATCCAAGCTCTTGTTCGGCATGTATTCATAGACTAACATCTTTTCTTCCCCATCAACACAACAACCAAGAAGCCTTACAAGATTTTGATGTTGGAGTCTTGAAATCAACATTTCCTCATTCCTAAATTCTTCTAGCCCCTGCCCTGAAGCTCTGGAAAGTCTTTCCACTGCTATTTCTTACCTGTCTTGGAGCTTCCCCTACAAGATTCAAATATCATTTTAGAATCTAGAATTTCAACCATATAGGTTGGTTAATAACTTTAATCTTATTGATACCCAATTGAAAATATGAAGAAGTCATCTTACAGGTAGCATGTTGCCTTGTATACTAGTCTAAAACCTCCCTTTCCAAGCATATTTGTTGGATAAAAATTATTTGTTGCAGTTAATTTATATATATTTTTTAAAACAATCAATTTTGTCTTATATTAATTTAAAAAGTATACCATATTCAATAAAAGTGTGTCATGCATCACATTCTTATTGGTTAGTATTTTTTTAAAATTTTTGATAGCTTACATATAAATTCTTACCTTAAAAAGAAACCTTTTTTTGTGAATTGGGATATATTTTAAGGGAAAATTTGTGAATAAAATCCTTTTTATAAAGGATAGGAAAGGGATTATCCAAGTTTGATCCAAATACCTATGTCAACAAAGACTTAAGACAAATCACTTATCACTACATCAGTGAGTAGTTAATGTTGTTATACATATTTGAATATATAATGTGTCAATATTTCTTGATATTGACATCATCATACCTATAGTAGTAATTATCCTCCTTCCAACGAAAATACAGAAGATGACACCAACAATTATTCCCACAACTATTCCTGCTATGCCTCTTTTTTGCCCTGTAAATTGAAACATGGTATAAATATTGTAAGCTAAGATCGCTAGCTAGGTAAAGTAAAAATAAGTTCCTATATGGAAACTAGAAAAGTATGATGATCCTCCTGTTGTCAGAGGATAAGGGCAATCACAATCTGCCACGCACGAAAGGGCTTGAATAAAATCATATGTTCACTACAAATCGAAGTAGACAAGGTGCCATACCTTCTAGAGGGAAATTAGATGTGTTGCCTATTGTTGTATTAGGAAATAGTAAGTCATTTTCGCTAGTTATTAGATTTACTGATAGTGCAAAAGTAAGGATAATCCCAGAGATATTGTTATTGGAAACATCCAGACTTTAAGGTTAGGTAACTTCACCAAGCTCTTAGGGATAGGAGCCGTCAAGTTATTGAAATTTAGATCAAGATACCGTAACATAGTTAGATAAGCAAATGATAGGGAAATTATTCCTTGCAATCGTTGCTTCTAAAGATAGATTACTATAATACTTTTCTCTGAGTCGCATGTCACAAATGACGAATTTCTACATGCATCATTTCCTTCCCAAGCTACGGATAACTCATAAGGATACATCCAAGCCCTCGCAATCTCAAGCAATATTGTAACTTGACTATCACACGAGTCTACTGTGTTGTGCATAAATTATTATTGTCAACACTGGCAAATTATGGAGGAACATATAAATAGGGAAACGACCCTGCAACTTGTTATCATCGAAGAAGATGACTACTAAACTAGGATGAAAAGCTAGAGATGGGGGGAAAACTCTTGTGAGATTATTGTTACGAAGTCTAATAGTTCCAAACCTTTGCAATTAGATAAATCAGGGATGGGGCCAGTAAATTGATTGAATCCTAGGTTAACACTGTAAGTCATGCTTGAGAATAGATCAATGGTTCTTGTAAACCCTACCTTCTGATTTTTGAGCTGCAAATCTTCAATCTGGGATATCAAAAAAGAGGGTGGCAAAGATCTAGTTAGGTTATTGTCATGAAGGCTTAGATTTTTTAAAGTTAGAGAATGGAAAATGTCTAGAATAGAACCTCCCAAATTTGTATTATAAGTAGAGAATGCTATAAGATTCTGTTAAGAAACTGTTTCAAGATTGAAATATATCCACGTTTATTTCATTTTTTTAGTAGTTAGTTATTTTCCATGCTGCTTATGTTTAGGAGAAAGTGGGATGTTGATGTTGGTTTTATTTTGTTATAAATGTTGTATGTTTGTTGAATGAAATACAATGAACTTCATCCATTTGTCTGGTTTTATGTTTTTATTTCCTTTGAATTGTTACAATTAGTACTAGAGCTTTATTCTTAAGGGATCTGTGTGTGTAAGGGTACTGTGTTATGGATGTTGAAGCAGGTTCTAATTTTTCTTCAATCTCTCCACCAATGTTTGATGGAGACAACTACCAGGTTTGGGAAGTTTGTATGGAGGCATATATGGAAGCTTTGGATATTTGGGAAGCAGTAGAAGAAGATTATGAAATTCCTGTTCTCCCAGCTAATCCTACTATGGAATAAATGAAATTGTAGAAGGAGAAGAAAATAAAGAAATCCAAGGACAAGACTTGTTTGTTTGTTGCAGTCTCGTCTATACTCTTCACTCGGATAATGACTCTGAAGTCAGCATATAAGATATGAAATTATCTCAAGTCAGAATATGAGGGAGATGAAAGAATCAAAGGGATGCGTGTGCTAAACTTGATTCGAGAATTTGAACTGCAAAAGATGAAGGAAGCATAATCAATTAAAGAGTATTCTAATAGGTTATTGGATGTTGCAAACCAAATCAGATTACTTGGTTCTGAGTTCAAGGACTCAAGAATTGTTGAAAAAATTCTTGTAACTGTGCTTGAAAAATTTGAGGCATCCATTTCAGCCTTGGAAAATACCAAAGATCTGACTCAAATAACACTTGCAAAGATTCTTAATGCTTCGCAAGCACAAGAGCATATAAGAACTATGAGACAAGAAGGTGCTATTAAAGGAGCCTTACTGGTTAAGCATAATGAAAATACAAGAAACAATAAGAAGAAATTTTTTAAGAAGAAACAAAATTCTACTTGTGAATCTTCAACTAAGAACAAAGTAGGAGTCAAGAAGGTATCCTACTCTTCATGCAAACATTGCAATAGAAAGGGCCATCCCCCTTACAAATGCTGGAGAAGACTAGATGCCAAGTGTAATCAAGTTAGGCATGAAGCTGTAATTTGTAGGAATAAGTTTCAACAGCAAGATGAAAAGGCTAAGATTGTTGATCAAGAAGATGAGGATTAATTGTTTGTGGCTACATGCTTTGTGGGGAGTGAGTCAAATGAAAGCTGGTTGATTGACAGCGGTTGCACCCACCATATAACTCATGACAAGGAGTTGTTTAAAGATTTGGAGCTAACTAGCATCACCAAAGCTAGAATTGGCAATGGAGATTATATCTCTGTCAAAGGAAAAGGAACAGTTGCAATTGCAAGTTGTACAAGTACAAAACATATACAGGATGTTCTTTTTGTTCCTAACATTGATCAAAATTTGTTGAGTGTGGGGTAGCTTATTAAAAAAGGTTTCAAAGTTATTTTTGAAGATGGATATTGTTTGATTAAGGATGCAACTAATCAAGATATCTTCAAAGTGAAAATGAAAGGAAAGAGTTTTGCACTCAATCCTTTATAGGAAGAGCAATCTACCTTTATTCTCAAAGAAGATGTTACATAGATTTGGCACAAAAGAGTTGGGCACTATCATCACCAAGGGTTAATACAACTAAGAGAAAAGGGGTTGGCACTTAATATTCCCAAGTTGAGTGATACAGTCTCAAGCTACAAAGCATATCAGTTTGGAAAGCAAAGTAGTACATCATTTCCTAAGTCAACCTGGAGAGCTATTTACAAATTACAGCTCATTCATACTTATGTAGCAAGCCCTCAAAGTACACATTCTTTAAAAGGTAGTCGTTATTATATTGTTTTTATTGATGACTTCACCAGAATGTGCTCGATTTTTTTTTCTTGATTTTCAAATCGAAATTTGCTCAAGTTTTTTGGATGTTTAAAGCAAGAGTAGAAAATGAAAGTGGCTGCAAAATTTAGAGTATAAGGTTTGACAATGGGAAGAGTATACTTCAACAAATTTCAACCAGTTTTGTGAAGATTCTGGCATAGAGCATCAGTTTATAGCTCCTTATTCTCCTCAAAAAAATGGAGTTAGTGAAAGAAGAAATAGATACATCATAAAAATGTTGAGATGTATGCTACATAAGAAGAATTTGCCAAAGAAGTTTTGGGAAGAGGTAGCAAACACTGCTGTGTTTCTACAGAATATACTTCCAACAAAGGCAGTGAAAGATCAGACACCATTTGAGGCATGGTATGGTTACAAACCATCTTTGAAATTTCTTAAAGTATTTGGCTGCTTGTGTTTTACTCATGTTTCACAAAGCAAATGTGACAGACTTGATAGAAGAGCCTCACCAGGTATTTTTATTGGTTATAGTATGGTTAGCAAGGCCTATAAAAATTTTTAGCCACAAACTGGAAAAATTGTTATTAGTAGGGATGTTCATTTTATGGAGGATGAAGAATGGAGCTGGGACAGTGTAGTGAAGAAGGCTCAGACTTTGACATCTCTGAAACTTAATTTTTTTGATTCTAGCATTGAAGAAGAGAATGACTAGCAAAATGAAAAAATAGATGATGCTTTTGTGAGAGGAACAAGGTTGTTCTCAGATATTTATGAAAGATGGAATGTTTCTGTGTGTGAACCTGCTGACTTTGCAGAAGCAAAGAAGGATCAAAAGTGGATAGCTACAATGGAGGAGCTATCGATGATAGAGAAGAACAAAACTTGTATTCTTATGGACAGACCTCAAGATAGAAATGTGATTGGAGTTAAGTGGGTAATTAGACCCAAGCTTAATGCTGATGGCTCACTCAACAAGCACAAAGCCAAGATAGTGGTTAAAGGATATGCTTAAATTTTTGGTGTTGATGATTCAGACACTTTTTGCTGATGTTGCTAGATTAGACACAATCAAGCTACTGCTCGCAATAGCTGCACAAAAAGGATGGAAATTATTCCAATTGGATGTCAAATCACCCTTTTTAACTGGTGTTTTATAGGAAGAAATTTATGTTGAGCAGCCCTAAGGATTTGGGAAGCAAGGTGAAGAAGACAAAGTTTATCTTCTCAAGAAGACCCTTTATGGTCTAAAACAAGCTCCAAGATCTTGGTATAGCAAAATTGATGAACACTTGTTGGACTTGGGATTCGTAAAAAATCTGTCTAAAACAACTTTGTATGTTAAGCACAATGATTCAGACATTTTTATTGTCTCACTATATGTTGATGACCTACTGGTTACAGGAAACAATATAGGTCATATTCAAAATTTCAAACAGGAGATGATGAAGGTGTTCGAAATGACTGATCTTGGGTTCATGACCTATTTCCTTAGCATGGAGATCAAGCAAGGGCAAAGTGAAGTTTTTATTTTCTAGAAGAAGTATGAAAATGAGATATTAAAGAATTTTTAGATAGAGGAATGTAAGGCTGTCAGCACTCTAATGGATTAGAAAGAGAGGTTGTGCAAAGAAGATGATACTAACAAAGTTGATGAGAGATATTGTAGGAGATTGATTGGTTACTTAATGTACCTCACAGCAACAAGACCTGATATTTTGAATGCTATAAGTATTTTATCTTGTATCATGCATTGTGCTAGTGAATTACATCTCAAGGCTACCTAAAGAGTGATGCGATATGTCAAAGGTACAAGTGATTTGGTGTCAAGTTCACAAGAAGCATTGAGTTCAAGCTAGTTGGTTTTTCTAACAGTGACTGGGGAGGTTCTATAGATGATATGAGGAGCACTTTAGGCTACTATTTTACTTTTGGTTCTGGTGTTTTTTCATGGAGCTCAAAGAAGCAAGAAATTGTAGCTTAATCTTCTGTTGAAGCAGAGTTTATTACTGCTACAACTACTGCTAATCAAGCTTTATGGCTGAGAAAAATTTTGCTTGATCTTGATCTAGAGCAGAAGGATAGCACAGAAATTCTTATTGACAATCAAGCTGCTATTGATATCTCTCATAATCTTGTGTTTCATGGGAAGACTAAACACTTTAATATCAGGCTATTTTTTCTCAGGGAAGTCCAGAAGCATGGAGATGTGGTTCTTGTCTATTGCAAAACAAAAAATCAAATTGCAGATATTTTAACCAAACCATTACCTGCTAGCAAGTTTGAGCTTCTGAGGTCAAGACTTGGCATTTGCAACTCTTGAAGCAAGGAGGAGTGTTAAGAAACTGCTTCAGGATTGAAATATATCCACGTTTATTTCAGTTTTTTTAGTAGTTAGTTATTTTTCATGTTGCTTAAGTTTAGGAGAAAGTGGGATGTTGATGTTGGTTTTATTTTGTTATAAATGTTGTATGTTTGCTGAATGAAATACAATAACCTTCATCCATTAGTCTGGTTTTATGTTTTTTTTTCCTTTGAATTGTTACAGATTTCCCAACTTGGTAAATTCAAAGGGTATCATCCAGGTACTGAGAAAGGGATTACCACCAAGCATCAAGAGCTGCAAATTGCTAGAAAGTCCTTGAAAAAAGCCTGGTGGGATTATTGTGGAGTTGTTGATATTTAGGTAAAGTCTCTTCAAGAAAGGGAGTTTGTTTAAAGAAGGAAGAGAACCAGTTAACTTATTCTTTGAAAGATCAAGGATTTAAAGGAAAGGGAAATGAGGGAATTGGGATGGCAAAGAACCACTGAGAGTCCTAACTTTGAGGTCAATCTCTAGAATGTTCTTGGAACTATCGCATTTGACATAATTCTATTCATAATAAGAAGAAGATGAATTGGTTGACCAAGTCCATGGCAAAGGATTAAGAGCCACCGCAAGTTTGGCCATAGAAGTGGAGTCATCGTCATCGTCATCATCATTGTAACTCGTGGAGTGAAACAAAAGGAGAGAAAATAGTAGGAAGAGAAGGAGGGATGAACCTGAGAATTTTATGAAACCCATGATGATGATGAAATTGGATTTCAGAACCTCCCAAATGAGTTTTGTATTTACATACAGTAACTATTATTTTTTTTTCAAGGATTTTTTTACAGCTATGTCATAGATATTAAACCTCTTACTCGTGGTCTCCCATTCTTAATTTTATACGATATATTAAAGATAAATTATAATTATAATATATATTTAGAAAAATAATTTGATATGGAATTAATTTTTATTTCTATAATTAATTTTTTATTACTTTACTACAATTTATAATACACTGATCAAACCATCTATTCACTCATGGAGTCTAAAATATTTGTTGACAGTGTATCAAATAATTTTCCATATATATATATTTTTTTTTTTGAAAAAAAGGATGTAAGTCATGAATAACCAAAAATGAGAGTTGATTTATTATTTAAAACATTGTTAAGATCAAATAAGTGTTGTAGTAAATACATTGTAATCTTGAATACGATATTATTGAGAAGGTCAAGCACAAACTTTGAAAAATTTAAATTTCATAAACAATAAAATTGTATAAAAAATACATTCGTTATAAAAACAAATAATGTGTTGAAAATATTGATTTACTCAATTTAATCGGAGCTCATCTAACCTACACAATTTGAGACATTTTAGATAATTCAAATAAATAACTAAAATTTGAAATTAAAATTATTTTTTTGATATAAATAGTAAATTTTAAAATTTAAACTAAATTTAATTCTTTTGGTACTAAATGATACATTATACTACATCATGAATTTTATGCATCTGTAGTTAAATTAAATTAAAGCAGATAAAGGTAACTTTTAAGTACAAAAATTCAATGTAAGATTTCTTAATGGTGACTAACGTGCAGTTGAAATTGTATATTGCAGCCCAACCAAGCATGGTGCTTTGATAAGTAGACTTTGTAACACCCTTAACTTGTTTCCGTTGCCGAAATAAGATACAGAATGTTATCAGTCAAGTTGGAACAATTTATAATGGTTTAAATTCAATAATCAATTAAATTCCATAATTACATGTAATTTTCATTATGAAAGAGAACATTTAGTTTCGAATCTTAAATTGAGTTTTCGAAGCTTTAGAAATAAGTTACGAATATTTAGGGACCAAATCGAAACAAATAAGAACACTTAGGAAAATATGAAAATTTCAAAACAGGGGTCACATGGCCGTGTGACACAGCCCAGGCCGTGTGGTGCAAAGCACGACCGTGTAGCCAACCGTGTACTAGGTGATGTACCTTTCGAAACACTTTCACACGGCCGTGTGCTAGCCCATGTTCAATTGATATTGAGTCACACGGTCATGTCGCAGCCGTGTGTCAACCTATGTAAAAAATTGCACCTATTCTTTTTTGAAACAAGTCCTAGGCACACGCTCGTGTGGATTGCCCATATGTATCACACGGCTGTTTGACAGGCCGTGTATGCCCAAAAATGACCAAGTTCAAGTTCAAAATTCACCCATTTGCTTAGGTACCTAAAAACACCCAAATACACAATTTTATAAGATTAAAACCATATTCAAAAACACCCAAATACACAATTTTATAAGACAAAAACCATCTTCAAATACACTCAAACATGTCAAAGAAAATCAACCTAAATTCCTAACCAATGTGCCATCATTGACACCACAATACATTCCAAAACAATTCACATCCAAATTTGCAAACACTTCTCACAATATATATACACCAAGCATTCATATCATTGACTACCACACTTTAATGTAATGTCATTGTAATTCATTTAAATCAACCAATTCAACTTAAGCACAACATGCATACTTCCTTAAGCTATTCATCACAACAACATGAGTTAAGGATTTATCTTACACAACTAAGTACTAGTACATCATATTTCAAAAGGAGTCCTATTACATGCCATATGAACCAATAAAAATTAAAGTCTACCAAGATCCCCGGATAGTGTGATTTCCATGTTGATTCGACCTTTGGAGCCCACAAAAATGTAATCTACAAAATAAACCAACAACATGTAATCTTATGTAAAGCTTAGTAAGTTCATTTCAATAAACATTAAATTGATTCCTCAACAATCACTACTTCTATTAAATAAATATTATTCGTAGCATTATTTTCGTATTCATTTCCAAACATCAATATAAATGATCTCATTCAGTAAAATCAGTGGATAACGCTCGTTTGAGAAATACTTAGTATAGTCAATATATTTTTGCTTGATTGAACAACATTTAATATATTTTAGTAGGTTTTACTTGATTGAGAAACATTCGGTATATTCGATAGGTTTCGCTCGATTGAGCAACATTCAGTGTGATCAGTAGATTTTGCTCGATTCAATGGCATTCAGTATATTCAGTAGATTTTGCTCGATTGAGCAACATTCAATATATTCTATAGGTTTTGCTCGATTGAGCAACATTTAGTGTGTTTAGTAGATTTTGCTCGATTGAGCGACATTCAGTAGATTTTACTCCATTGAGCAACATTCAATATATTTGGTATTTCATTTTCGTTCCAAGATTATATAAACATTCAAAATAACATCTGATAAGATTATATTAACATAGAATATATATATATAAGAATCATTAGTAGTATAAGTAATATACAAACTTATAGGACTGATTTGTAGAATTGCCTAAGTACAGGGACTACTCCGTAATTTACCCTTTTCCACGATCGTCCACACTTTCTCAATCTAACACAATAGTTTCACTCAATTAACCAATTCAACAATCAAAATTAATAACTTAATATATTAATTCCTTTTTTGAAAATTTATAAAATTACCCACAAGTTTTCATTTTTACTCAATTCAGTCCCTGAGCCCTAATGATATAAATTTACCATTTTTCCTTAAACCCAATTTCAACCGAACATTCTTTGGTCTTCTAGAGTCCTTATTTACTATTATTTCATACTAAATACAAAAAAAATTATCATTTTATCAATTTAGACTTTAAACGTTAAAATCAAGCATAGAAATTACTAAAAACAAGCATCAAAACACTTACCAATTAACGCTTCAATTCAAAAACTATGAAAACCCTAGGTTTTCTTGGCTATGTTGTGACGAAGATGGTAAGATTCAAAAACCATCATATTTCTTTGTTTTAATTTAATATATATGCTATGGTGTTTTGTAATTTTGATTACTTTCTTAATTAACTTTAATTAATTTATGTTTAAGCCTAATTAAGCCATCCAATTATGCAAATCATCATTCAATTACACTAGCTAAGCTCCCATGTATTATATTAACCCTTTAATTTAACTACTCAACTTTTGCAATTTTTATGATTCAGTTCTTTTTACTTATTAAACTATCTAAACAATAAAATGTCCCAACCAAAGTTTAATATGAACCTAAAGACCTTGTAAATATATTAGTTCAATAAATTTACAAATTATTACATCAAAATTATGGTCTCAAAACCACTATTTTCGGCACCACTAAATATCAGGCTATTACGACTCTCCCCTCTTAAGGAATTTCGTCCCCGAAATTTCTCACTAGTAAATAGATTCAGATACTGTGATCTTATTGAGTCTTTAGTTCCCCATGTAGCTTCTTTTGCCCCATGACGATTCCATAAGACTTTAACTAATGGTACTATCTTATTTCGAAGTTCTTTTACTTTTGGTGCCAAAACTCTAATCAGTTCTTTAGAATACGGTAAGTTCAACTATATTTCAATCTCACAAGGAGTGATTACGTGTGAAGGGTCTGACCTATATCATCTTAATATCAAAATATAAAAAACATTATGAATCCTTTTGAGTTCTGGAGGTAAAGCTAATCTGTAAGCTACAGGACCAATTCTCTCTAGAATTTTGTATGGCTAGATGAATCTTGGACTCAGTTTTACCTTTCTATCGAATCGAAGCACTTTCTTCCACAGTGAGACTTTTAAGAATACTCAATCACAAATGAAAAACTCTATATCTTTTCTCTTTATATCTATATACAGTTTTGACGATCTTATGCTCCTTTTAGACAGTCACGGATTACCCATAGTTTATCCTCTATTTCTCATATCAAATCTATACCAACGAACGTAGATTAGCTCAACTCTGACCAATACAGTGGCATTCTACATTTTCTTCCGTACAGAGCCTCGAACGGTGACATTTTAATACTAGATTAATAGTTGTTGTTATAAGCAAACTCTACCAATGGTAGATACCTTTACCAACTACCTTCAAACTCAAGAATGCAACATTGTAACATATCTTCTAGAATCTGAATTACCCAACCCGACTGTTCATCTGTTTGTGGATGATGTACTAAAATTAAGTTTAGTGCCTAGAGCTTCATGAAGCTTACCCCAAAATCTTGAGGTAAATCTCGGATCTATATCAAAGATAATAGATAAGGTCACTCCGTGCAATCTAACAATCTCTTATACATATAATTACGCTAACTTCTCAAGCAAATAATCAGTACAGATGGGATAAAATGAGCTAATTTAGTCAATCTATCAACAATAACCAAGATCGAGTCATTCTTTCTCGGTGTCATTGGTAGTCCCAATACAAAATCTATCGAAACTCACTCCCATTTACACTTAGGAATAGTAATAGGTTGTAGTAATCCAGATGACACCAGATGTTTAGCTTTTACCTATTGGCACACCAGACATTTAATCACGAACTCAGAAATCTCACGTTTCATTCCTAGCCACCAGTACATTCTCTTTAGATCATTAAACATCTTAGTATTACCCAGATGGATGGAATATGTACTACTATGAGCCTCTGATAGAATATCCTGCTTTAAGTCTGAATTGTTCGGTACACATAACCTGTTATGAAAATACATCATACCATTACCATCAAGAGTAAATCCTGTAGTCAAATCATTATGAACCGATTCTCGTTTGGCTAACAACTTTTGATCTTCAATCTACAAATCTCGAATCCATTGAAGAAATAACGGTCTAGTCCTAAGTTCAGCTACAACAGAATCATCACTTTGGAAAGCTACATGTGCATTTATAGCTCTCAAAGAAAATAGTGATTTTTTAACTAAAAGCATCTGCAACCACATTAGCTTTCCTGGGATGATAGCTAATCACAAGATCATAGTCTTTTAGTAACTCTAACCACCGTCGTCATCTCAGATTCAGTTCGTTTTAAGTCATCAAATATTTTAGACTTTTATGATCTGTAAATATGTGAAATTTTTCATCGTAAATGTAGTGATATCAAATCTTCAAAGTAAAAACAATACCAGCTAACTCCAAGTCATGTGTTGGATATTTTCTTTCATAAGGCTTTAACTGTCGAGAAGCATATGCTATTACTTTTCCAGTTTGCATCAATACACACCCCAATCCACTAAGGGACGCATCACTATTAACAATAAATTCATTCCCATATTCAGGTTGTTTCAGTATCGGAGCTTTTGTTAACATTTTCTTCAATTGATCAAAACTCTGCTGGCATTCATCTGACCAAACAAACTGAACATTCTTCTGTAGTAACTTAGTCATCAGTAAGGATATTATAAAGAAGTTTTTAACAAGATGTCGATAATATCGTGCTAACCCCAAAAAGGTTCGTATCGTAAAAACATTTTTCAAAGCTTTCTAGTTAATAACAGTTGAGACCTTAATTTGATGAACCTGTATTCCATCTGTAGAAACCACATGTCCTAGATATCCAATATCTAGAAGCCAGAACTCACACTTGCTGAATTTTGCATACAACTATTTCTCACGCTAAATCTGCAATACGGTATACACCAAACATTCATATCATTAACTACAACACATCAATGTAATGTCATTTTAATTCATTTAAATCAACCAATTCAACTTAAGCACAACATGCATACTTCCTTAAGCTATTCATCACAACAACACAAGTTAAGGATTTATCTTACACAACTAAGTATTAATACATCATATTTCAAAAGAAGTCCTATTACATGCCACATAAACCAACCAAAATTATAAAGTCTACCAAGATCCCCAGATAGTGTGATTTTCGTGTTGGTCCAACCTTTCGAGCCCACAAAAATGTAATCTACAAAATAAACCAACAACAGGTAAGCTTAAGTAAAGCTTAGTAAGTTCGTTTGAATAATCATTAAATTGATTCCTTAACAATCACTAGTTCTATTAAATAAATATTATTTGTAGCATTATTTTAGTATTCATTTCCAAACATCAATACAAATGATATCATTCTGTAAAATCAGAGAATTTTTTCCCGGTTGAAGAACATTCAGTATATTTTAGTAGATTTTACTTGATTGAGCAATATTCGGTATATTTGGTAGGTTATTCTCAATTGAGCAACATTCAATTTGTTTAATAGATTTTGCTCGATTGAGCAACATTCAGTATATTAAGTAGATTTTCTTGATGAGAAACATTTGGTATATTAAGTAGGTTTTGCTCCAGTGAGCATTACACAGTGTGTTCAATAGATTTTGCTCGATTGAGCAACATTCAGTATATTTGGTATTTCATTTTCGTTCCAAGATTATATAAACATTCAAACAAACATTTGATAATATTATATTAACATAGAATATATATAAGAATTATTAGTAGTATAAGTAAGTATACGAACTTATAGGACTGATTTGTATAATTGCCAAAGTACATACAACTCCGTAATTTCCCTTTTCTGCGACCGTCTACTCGTTCTCAATCTAACACAATAGTTTCATTCAATTAACCAATTCAACAATGACAATTAATCACTTAATGCTATTAATTCATTTTTTTGAAAATTTACAAAATTACCCACAACTTTTCACTTTTACTCAATTTAGTCCCTAATCATGTAAATTTACCATCTTTCCTTAAACCCAATTTCAACCGAACATTATATGGTATTCTAGCAGTCCTTATTTACTATTATTTCATACTAAATACAAACAATTTTATCATTTTATCAATTTAGTCCTTAAACGTTAAAATCACTAAAAATCATTTTACAAAATAGTCCACTTAAATAATACAACTTCATATTCCATCATAAACTTTAAGAAATAACTCAACTAATCAATGGAAACATTTATAATATTTACCAATTTCACAAATTAGTCCTCATTTTTATCTCTAGAGTGAATATTAAGTTCATTGTAGATGATCTTCGTAAACCTATTTAAGGAGTCTATTTCTTTTTTTTTATTGATGTGTCTCATTTTAGGTGTTGTAAAAGTCATGACAATTCATTATATATTATGTTATTCATATTTAATTTATTGAGAAAAAATCAAACCTTAAATATTAACAATAAATCTAGTCATCGTAAAAAATTACACATGAAATTATTTTCTTCAATATCAAGTTAGAAGGATCTTAAATCAAATCCATCTATCTTAGATAAAAAATCATAGATCCTTGGACCAAAATTTTTCTAATATGATTACATCAACATAAAGAAGAAAAATTCTAAGTCTAATTTTAAGACTAAGTTACAATTATGCAGATTCAACCATCCCTAATCAAAACTTGAAGACTATTAGTCCAAACTCTCTCCAAGTTGTTCCTATCAACACATAAGAGAAGAAACTCATTCTTCAAGATTAAGCCTCGACAACCCTTGGATCAATTCTCAAATAATTTCATGAAAGTATTAGTACAAAACTTCGGTGAGGAAAATCTTGAACATACGAACGAAACACGAACAACTCAAACAGGAAATGAAGAAATAGGACAAGGTCCCAAGGCATGTATCAAGCCACTATCTTTAAGGTTGTATTCACTCCCACCTATACCCGGTGTGCAAATAAGTATCAAGAAAATGAACCTCGAGGATACAATGAAGCCCAAAAACTCTTTGCATTTTGCACTGACGAAAATAGTCCACTAAGCACTACGTAATGTATAATAAGAAAATGAATTTCTATTCAAAATTTCTATAGTAATTCTTTATAGAAAAATCTAATAATAGAAGAAGATTTAGGAAGGATAGAAAGAATTCTTGATAATTTGTGGTATGTTTTCCAAATGAAATCTCTGTCTTATTTATAGGAACTTTCTTATCTCTTCATAAAGAAATCTTTCAATATGTGTCTTTTCTAAATAATCACATATCTAAAATAGACACAATTATTCATCTAATATCTCTTTATTAAACATAACTATTCAATTAATATTGTTTGAATAGTTATAATTCTTTGTTAATAACAAAAAGATATAACTTTGATTAATTACACCCTTTCATTTCTAGTTATTGGAACACTATAAATATTTGAAAATGGTCCAAAAATATCCCCCCCCATTTTCAAAATATTTTAGGTTTTGATATTCTTGGAAATCAATTTGCATAAATGAAGGTGTCTTAGATTGAACCTTGTAACATCCTGAAATAGGGCCTAAACGGAACACTGCTTGCAAAACCACAAATTTGAGATAGAAATGTTTATTGTGATTAATTTTTATGATTTATCGATTGATTGGATGCATGTGTTAGAATACTGATAAGAAATTTCAGCGATTGTATGTCTGAATTGCATATTAAGGTTTTATTGCAAAAGTGGGTAAATATGAGCTTTAGATGATAAAGGATTTAATAGAAGTGCATAATTGAAGTAGAGGTTCTTAAATGGTAATTATACCATTATATTTTCAAGGACAAAAATGGGCATGCATAGATAAAAATAACTAAAATTTAATGAAGGGCATTTTAGTCATTTGGTAATAAAAAGAATTAAAAGGGAAAAAGATGGAAAAATGTGCTCATCTTCTTCCACAAGGGCCGAAACTTCAAGGGACTCCATAACTAGGGTTTCTTCACTTTCTCAAGCTCATAGTAAGTGCATCCAAGCCCCGTTTTTATTTTTTTTACGTTTTTGGAGTCCTCACAGGTCGGTTTAGCTTATTCTACCATTAATTTATGTTAGGGTTCATATTTGGAAAAATACCCATAGATGAAATGTGTTTATTTCAATGTATTATGGTAGAATATGAAGTTTGAAATTATTTTAAATAACTTTTGCTAGGCGATTTTATATGAAAACGAGTAAAACGACATAATCGGTAAAAATACCTAATGTTCATAAGTAAATGCTAGAGTGGGAATTTGATGTTGCCATAGAAGGGAAAGATGTTTAGCATATCATAAAACATAAGAATAAGGGATGAAGTTTAGTTTCTAAGCTTTGGGGAAAAAGTGTAAATATACAAAAGTTTAAGGGTAAAATTGTAATTTTGCCAAAGTTCGAGTCAAGGCTGTTTTGATGAATGTGATTATTAAATAAGCTAAATTTGCTATTATAGATCAAGAGGAAAGAAATTCGGAGTTAGACCGGGGAAAGAAAAAGGTTGAGGATTAAGTTACTAGATTTGATCGTATTTTGAACTGAGATAAGTTTATGGTAAATAAATGCAATATTTAAATAGTTATTATTAATGTTGTTATTTTTCAGCAATTATGTACTTATTTCATGAAATTATTTAATGTTGACTCAAGTATGAGATGATAGAGAATCAGTGTTAAAAAGTCCCGTTGAAACATTAGGAATGTATTAAATACAAATGTCATGACATTAGGGGGATGAGACCCCATGTAAGACCATGTCTGGGACATGGCATTGGCATTATTGAGGTTATGAGAGGTCTCACGTAAGACCATGTCTGGGACATGGCGTTGGTACCGAGATGAGAGGTCCCCTGTAAGACCATGTCTGGGACATGGCATGGGCACTAATATGAGAACTCCCATGTAAGACCATATTTGGGATATGACATTGGCAGTACAGGAAACATCCCATGTAAGACCATGTCTGACACATGACTTTGGAATGTTATTATTAGGCAGGAGACCCGAGTATCCTTAGTATTTCAAGTGGTTCAACGGGCTAGTAAATAGACTATGTTACATGAAAGTTCAAGTAAAAGCATAATAAATAGATTTAGGTGAGTTTTTAAGGGTTAAGAATATCTCAGTTATCAGTTGAGAAAAAAAATTTCAGCAAGGGAGGAGTAAGTTATAATCATGAGTTATTTAAGTAAGAAAGTAATTAAAAAAGTAAGAGAGTAAGTAAAGAAGAAAGTAAAGATCATGATACTTGATGATAATTTATGAGTATAATTATTTATTATAAATGTTGTTATTTATTTGCTTATAAACTTACTAAGCTTTATGCTTACCCCTTTTATTTTCCTTCTTTTTATGGTATCGCCAAGCGAATTTGGGAATCGTAAGGGCGTCAGAGATCGTTTCACACTATCAACAGACCATCTCAGTATTTTGTGATTCGAAACATTTTAAGTTATGGCATGTATAAGGACTTAGTCATTTTGTGTGTGTGTCCTTATGATATGGCTAATGAATAGCATGTAAATACTTGATAATGATTAGCTCTTGCAATGGCTATTTAAGAACATGTTTTGGTGTTATGTATGCCTAAATGATAGTTAATACAAAGAAATTATAAAAGAGTAAAAATTTGCAATGGAACAGTTTTTGGACAGCAGCATTGACGTGATTTTGAAAAATCACCAAGGATAGTAGAAATGAAATTAGAGAGTGAATGAGATATAGAATTAAATTTTATCGAGTGTATTTTCACATGAAATAAACGATGTAGGCAAAACAATTTAATATTTTGTAATATTTGAATTTTAGTGAGACCGGGTTAGAATGGTTTTTAAAGTCCCCTGTTCTAATTTTAAGAAATCATTGAAAATTGTACAGCAAGAATTATGAGTCATAATTTATATTTTTAGATTCCTCAGTGAGTCTATTTTCAATAGAAACAAGCGTAAGCACCATATGAAGCCTATACAATGATATAATTTATTTCTAGTGAATAGATGTCAGAACCGACAGATAGTGAAACAATGGAGATTTTAACGAATTAACTGTACTATTTGGCTAACCAAAAAATTCTGGAAATTTTATGATAAGAAGATATTTGAACCTAGTTTTAGGAAAAATTTATGGATCTAAATTTTGAGTTTCGTAACTTGAGTTATAATTAAATTAGTGATTGACACGCAAGTGGATATTTTATTGTGAATAGTGAAATAAATTATTTTGATTTATTTAAGTATTCAGAAAATTTTTAATGTTCCCGGTTTGGATCTGAACCGTTTTTGTTGCATGATTTAGGGTCTCGAGGCCCTTTTTAGGGACATATTGATTGAACGTGAGCGAATTAATTTTAAAAGTAAATTTTTATGCTCCGAATTAGTAAGTTAAGTCAGGTAGCGCCTCATGCTCGACTCCGACAACGGTCTCGGGTAAGGTGTGTTACAAACCTTCACTTAGTGAAAAACATATTAAAGTTAATTGAAATGGCATGGTAGACTAAGCTTTGAACTAGCTATTCCATTTGATTGACTGGACACATCTCACACAATGATTTGAACATCACTCAATGCATAGTATCAATGGACACTATTATGGCCATGTGTCTATGTCCTCCTTTCATGAGTATTGTTAAAGCCAAGCCTTTAAGCTCTTAGAAGCGACCACACTTCACACTGACATAGGTAGATCCCATCAAGAGTGTTCTCATAATTATAAGAGTATGTTACTCATCCTTCCCTTATCATTACGAGTATCTAGAATTAATCTTAGGATGGATTATTTATAGTGCTAACAGTCACATACTAATGATGTACTTTGTCTCATTGAACTCAAGACTTGATGTTATATCAAGCGTTGAGTCAATTTTCCATCATGAGTGACTCTAATTAATGGGCTTGAGTCCCATCCCTTTTGAGGTCTTGTTGACTACATCTCTAGCAAGACTTTTTGTCAAAGGCTCTGCTAAAATTTCACTTGACCACACATAATTAATAGTGATCACTCCATCAGAGATTAATTATCGACCTACCTATGTCTTAATCCAATTTTTCTAGACTTTCCATTATGTACTTGGTTATATGCCTTTGCTAGAGTAGCCTCACTATCACAATGGATGAAAATAGGTGAAATTGGTGAAATTGGTTTAGGTCGTAGAGGTACATCATAAAGCAAATTTCTTAACAATTTTGCTTCTTTAGATGCAGCGACTAATGTAATAAATTCGGCTGTCATGGTGGAGTAATACATGTTTGTTTCTTGGATCCCAAGAAATGGCTCCTTCACCAAGAATGAAGATCTATCCCCTAGTAGAATCATAATCTTCCAAACTACTAATCTAACTAGCATCCAAAGACCTTTCTAAAACTGAAAGATATCCATTATAACACAACACATAGTTAATAGTTTTCTTTAAATACCAAAGTACTCTATTCAAAGCCTCTCAATGCAAACTATTTGGATTATTTGTGTACCTACTCAATTTCGGAACATCATATGCAATATCTATTGGAAAAAACTGGTTTGAAAAATACAATAGAAAATAAATTTAGGGAGAACAAAGTTTAAAAAAAAAATTCAAAACAAAGTAATACAAACTTAATGAAAATTGTACATTTTCGATTCGTCTAGATTGAGTGTTTCGACCAAGTAGTCTTCTCCGCTATCCTCAAGCTCGCGTATGTCGAGTGTGGGCTTGCTTCGAATTAGAAAATTTTTTCACAAAAATTACCAGTGGGGTAATTTCACAGTTTCTTTAAAATTTTAGGTCAAGTTGTAAAAGAAAAAAATATCTTTAGAATTTTTTTGAAATAATATCTTTAGAAAATTCTTTCTACAACTTTCTCTTGAATTCAAGTGTGTGTGTGATAATGACTCAAGGCTCTTTTTATATAGGGAGAGTTTAGAGAGTTCAACTATGATTAAACTTAATCACTTTACTATTAAATTAATATAATATTTATCAAGATAAATATTCGATTAAATCTAATATTAAATCTTATTAAAATAATAGAATTTTTATCTACAGGATAAAAATTAAATTATATTTAATATTAACATAATTAATTTAATATTAAATTAATAAAATATTATTAAGAGAAATATTAAATAAAATATAATATTAAACTATTAAAATAATATTGTTTTTGGAATAGTTAATTTGAAATCAAATTCTCTGGTAGAGTCCCAACAGAAGTGTAACTCTTCCATTGCTCAACTACCAATGACCAACCACCGTCGGCGACCGGAATGCTGCCATCGCAGCCGTCGGCATTTTCATGTCCGGTGATGCAGGTGCAACTGTAACACCTTATACCTAGCCTAGTCACCAAGCCCAGATACGGGATGCCACACAACCGTCTCGTCTCATGTACATCAATTAGGAAACTAAATCCAAGAAAAACGATCGTCTTTTGTTAAACCAAATAATTTTTAAGTCATCCAAATAGTTAATTAACATTGTTACATGCAAATCATTCATTAATCAGTCTTACATACAGTTAGAAACATGCATAAGGGCTATTTAGTAAAAATTCAATAAAATGTCCGTAGGTATCAACACTGATAGTAAGGTATCGATATTTTCCTTAAGTGGTATCAATAGCACTTGGAAAAATGATACCAAATGAGCATACTGTTTCTTGGCCAAAAACCCAATTGTCGAAAATTATCAGTATCTGCCATGAAATATCGATACTTTAGCCCCGAGTAACGATACTCGAGATAGGGTACTGATATCAAATCTCTATTTTGACTTCATGTACATTTTAAAACACATAGGTATCGATTGGAAATCTCGTATATCGATACCTCTACTATTGAACATCAAAATGCAACATACATATGCAATGAACTCACTCCAAATCAGATTCTAAGTATCATTCATCACCTACTTCAATAAATAATCATCCTCTGACTAAATTTATCTGTTCGAATTGTCCAAATGAGTCCCAACATGATACATTAAGCCATCATTAAAATTCATGAACATAAGCAAACATATAAACTCGCAAATTTTTAAAAACGAAATATCAAAGTCGGTAAATAACCCAAACATATCATGGCACTAAACAAGTCTACCACGTTGCCTTATTTCCCAATATGAATAAAATTAATAGTTCACCTACAATAAATAACTAGTCTTCCTTGGATCACTCCTTTGGAAACCACACTGCCCAAACCGTGATGTCATTGATCTGCATATGTTGAAATGAGTGGGTGAGCTTTAACAAGCTCAGTGAGTGCAAGAATTTCAACAAAGCAAACATATCGTCATGTAACACAACCAGTCATTTACTCACAAGTACTGCATTCTTAATTCTAGCATCATACAATATTAAATCATGCATCATCTAATAGTTCATTCTCGCAACGCATACATACTCATTTAAGCATACATCACATAACACCTAGATGCATATTTCCCCAATTATAAAAGACAAGATAGATTGGCACTTGAGTTATGAAACATATAGTGGGCTCTATCGTCACTCATCGGATACATGGATCTCCAACACACCAAACATAGACTCATACAGTCAAGCATGTCTTAGAAGTGAAGCATGTAGCTAACACTCTCCTTATTCCACCTCACATGTCTTGTTGAATGGAGCTTAGCTCACTTTCCCTTATCCCTCCAACATGTCCCTGGGCCTCAATGCCCAAAATCACTATACATATGAGTGAGTACTCACAATCCTATGGTATGCCAACCATATCCAATGATTCCAAAATCATAAGGCCAAAATATCTTAAAACAACACATATTACTTACCGATTAACTGTGCAGTATCACTGCATATTAGCATATTTCGTAGAACACTAGCAAAGTCATATAACCTATATATTACACATTTATTTCATGTATATGATTGCACTTTACGCAATAGTCATTATATTCACATACCACTTTTCATGCACAATACAATATCACAAAATCCGAAGATAATTATGAATTTCAAGGAAACTTACACTTAGAACTTAGAGTAGGGGTTTAGGCTACATATAAATTCCAAATTAACACATGACTCGTGTTTATGAGTAGTAATCCCATACACTCACCACTTTGTACTTTTACTGAAAAGCTGAAAGCTCAACTAACTCTTCCTTAGCTCGTAGCAAGCTCTAAAAATTTGAAGCTTTACACACATAAATCATATAATAACCATATTCAAATAAGCATGTGATTGAGGGCTAATAATTCAGTTTTAGAGTCTAAATAACCTTAAAAACCAATGGATACATGAAGGGTTACTTTTGTTGAAAAAATGAACAAGTTTTGACATAAATTCAGAAACCCCATGTTTGAAGAAGATGATGAAATCTATGGAGTTTTGGGTGTTTTCCTTGGAGATATATGGTAATAAATGACTTAAAAATGATAGAAAATCAAGGTATTGTGATTTGGGAATAAAAAATCAATGGAAATAGCTAGAGATATGGCAAGGGACGACACAAGCTTGAAAGGAAATGAAGAAATCGTGAAAATTGTAGGTTGAGGGTGGCTTTAGGTTTAATTTTAAAAAATAGTTTAATTTCCACATAAATTCTAACGGTTTTGACTATGTTATAAATAATTCATTTCTCTAAAATTAAGGGGTTCTAGAACACTTTTTCAAAATTGATTTAATAGTTAAGATGCCAAAGTTGAAAACATTTTCGACTACTAACCTTATGAAATTCTGAGCTCATATAGGCCAAAATTCTTAAAATACCCCTAAAACTCTTAGGCTCTATTTTTGGGTTACAGTGACACTTTTACGACACCCCGAGCCGGTTCGATTACTATTGGTTCGGTCTGGGTCAATGATGACTCAATTGATTCGGTCTTGCCACCGGTTGGACCGTTAGCCCGATTGAAATAATTTTTAGGTTTGGGTCTCAATTTTGTGCTTCCGTGCCCAATTTAGGATCTCAGGTACAATTTTCAACTTCAATTACCCATTGAGCCAATTTTCTGACTCAAAAATTAATTTCCAAAAATATCATATCAATTTGATTAATCTAATTTTACTTGACCAAAATTAATTTTCCCAAAAATCACTTAGATTTTCCAAATTAATTTTTCAAGAAAATTTTGTAATAAAATTCTCTAGTTGAACAATTCTTAAGACCACCTAATTTAATTCCACATTGAATAAATTGATTCCATTAAATTATTTCCAAAATAGTAGAATTTTCTTCTGATTCAAATGCAGTCCGATCGAGCTTTTTTTGAGCTAGCGGAGGGACCAATCAAACATATACAATTAGGCTCTAGTAATTACAATTATGTCCAGAAGCATTGTTCCAATAATTCACAAATACTTAACCATGGAGTTAGTCCACAAGAAGTATCATGATTGAAAACTCTTTATTGTATACTCTTTACAAAAACATTTCATCCAATTGTTTTGCCCAATGATCTCGTCATGTGTGTGTTACCCGCATATGACATCTTTGATTCCTTTGAGTTAAATTTGTTTAGTCAATACAATCCTATTTTATCTCATTTTCACCATTGTGTCTTCTTAATGATTAATATTATCACTTTAAAAAAATGACTATGATAAATTGATCGTTCGAGAACTAGCAACCCATGGCCACGTTCCATATTTATCCATCCATACAATGACAATGAGAGGATATCATTAACTATTTAATTGAGCTATGAATTCCACTATTTCTAATAATTTCATACCATACACAAGTCATGTGCCCGACATACTAGATATGGGCTTGGTCATCTTTAGAGCATAAGCCTCCACTTACATAAAAGCACATGAGTTGCATACGCATAGTTAGTGACTAACTCAGAATTTAGGTAAATCACACCATGAACATCACAAGTGAATTAATTCACAAACAGATTCAGAATTAATTCATCTTGGGTCCAGTCCAATGTATTATTTTACTAATAAATACTTATATGTATATACTCGTGGAGTCAACTGCTCCGATAGCCAACACTAGCCATCTCCTAAATTGGAATTGAAGACGACATAATAATCCTTCTCAGTATTTAAAGTAAATGCTCACTTTGATTCTTTTATGAGATTACGGGCTCATTCAGATTATCTATTGAAGTATGTTGTCTTTCTCGCAATGTAAACTTTTTTACAATCAATGAGCTAATATTTGCTTGTCACAATTTTGCTATGCATGAAAAATATAAAAGACAGAAATACAAAATACATGATATTGAAATGTGAAATTAACTTTATTTATTTATTCATCATTCAAATAAATAAAAAACAGTTACATGTTTACTACAATCTGGGCACATTTCCCAATAATCTCTCACTTGCCCTAGTGAAGTAAATGTGTCATTTTTCGCATTCTCATATCCTCGACGTGTTTTTTAAAATTCCTAGTTACAAGAGTCTTAGTAAAAGTGTGACAACCCGTTTTCAGTGGTGCCAGTAATAGTGGTTTTGGGGCCACAAATTTGACAAGTTTGTAAATATTATTTTTTAAATATTTACGATTCAAATATTATTTTAAAAATGTTTTTCATATGATAATTTTTGTTATATAGATGATTAATTAAGTTCAAGTGGTAAGACCCTAAGGTCAAGTGGTTTTACAAAATGAGGTATCGAGACCTCATTTTTATAAATTGAGCAATAAATATTTTTATAAATATTTACAGAGTGTTATTAAGGTTGTATTAAAGTTTCAGTGAGAAACTTTAATGCTTAGATAATTAATTAATTAAAAAGGACTAAATCGTGAAAGATGTAAAATTTGATCACTATTTGATTTGAGTGATTAAATGGCATACTGAATAAAGGTAAATGGAATTAAATGGTAAATAAATCATTTATGGAATTAGTGGACAAATCTGGTCATGGATTTGGTGTTTAATTTAATTATTAACCAAGGTTAAAATGGTAATTTGATAATTAAATTAAATTAAATTAAATCAAAATGCTTTATCATCTTTTACAACTCTACTTCATCAAAATTGAATGGATTAAGAAGCCATCTTTAAACCTTGGAATTTAGGCAACTTCAAAAGCTAGATTGGTATGTGATTTTAGCCCCATTTCTAATAATTTTTATGTTTTTGAGATCGTTGCAACTAGGTCCAGCTAGTTCGTACCTTCATTTTTGAAACTGTTAAAGATTTTGAATGTTGCCATGGATGAAACTTTGTGATTTTAGACGTGAATAGTGGATTTGAGTTATTAGTTATTATTTATAAGTATTTTGTTAAGTAATTTTGATGAATTTAACGATTAGAGATTAAATTTTTGAAATAGTAAAAATATAAGGACTTGATGTGCAATTGTTGAAAAAATGGGCTGAAATGGAGGCTATGAATATTTTGCTAGTATGAGTTTGCAATAAAAATGGTTAATTTGCATGTTTTAGGCTTAGGGACTAAATTGAATAAAAGTAAAATGTTAGGGGTAATTTTATAAAATGTCAAAAATGAATAAATTACATAAAATAATTTTTTTACTATCTAAATTAATAAATTTAATTAAATTATTACTTTAGATCAATATTGAGTGAAAAATTGAGGAGAATGAAAAATTACCAAAAGGCCCTTATACTTTGACATTTCTGTAATTTAGCCAGGTAAGTTTGTATGAACTATAACCACTTAAACGTTGATTAAATTAAATGTTTAATACAATTTATCAAGTAAGGAGACGATGGAAATCTAACGATGTTCGACGATTATGGAGCCATATTTTAACCTTAGGAATTCATAGGATACAAATGACTTGTCATTAGGGTTACAATGTTTCGAGTGCTAGACCTGAATGCCCTATTTTTTGTGAATACTCGTTAGCATGTGTGAGTGGCATCATGTCACTACATTCCAATTGCCTGTTTGTGAGAGCAAACCCAGGTTATCATGTTCCCGGGTGTTGGTCCTGAATGTCCTACCGACGACTGAGGTCTGACATTTGTTACAGATACTCATCAAATTGTGTGAGCAGCATCGTGCAGCTTACTTTTCGACCGTCAGCTTCTGTGAGCAGGCCTATTTTACAGCTCGTGTGAGCTACGACTATATGTTTAGCACACTTTGTGTGAGCTTTCCCGTGTATTCGATATTATTATAAATGGTTCAACGGGCATAAAAATGAAGGAACAGTGAGTTTTCAAATGACTTATGTAATGAATTTATGAAATGGAATAAAAAGGTAAAGTTCAATGAAAGTATGTTTATGCTTATGAATTTGAAGATTTCAATTGATGTTGTTCTTATATATGACTTAGCTTATGTTATTTCGAGTGATTTATGAGTTGATGCTCTAACATGTGTTGTGCGTGATTTTTAGGCTTGTGCCAAGCTTATGATTGGATTATATATCATGCTTAGTCTTAATGAAATACATTGAAACTATAAGTGTTCAATTGGTAATATGCTTATGTACATGAAAAGGTGGTATAAATTAAAGTATATAATTTCTTATGAAATGGTTTATCATATAGTTGATTCTAAAAGAGCTATGTTTAAATGCACTAGCTTGTAGTCATGGTTAATGTTATGATTATATCTTGTATGTTATCCATATAAAACGGGTGAGGAAAGGTAATGAAATGATAAGTTCATAGTTGAAATGAAATATGATGAAATAAAAGGGAACGATTAGTTGAAAGATGTACTTGTATGTGAGAAATTTACGTATGTTATGGATGAATATACCTAGTTCATGAACAAATATGCTAAATAATGAATTAATGTTGTTATTTAAGCTAAAGTAGCTAAATCCAATGGAAAGTAAGTAAATGGAGGGGTTCAAAGTCTTATGAAATCCTACTATGCTAGGAATGATAAGTATATGTGGTGTTGATAGACTTATACCATTGTGATTTGATGATTATGGTTTGATAAATCTTGAGGCATTGGTATAGGTTTATATTTAACCTATAAAGTTCATTATTGAAATGGAATGCTATGCTTAAACTTTATACGAGCTTACTAAGCATTCATTGCTTATATGGTTATCTTTCTCTTACTTTAAAGATTATCAGAAGCTCGATCAGATTGGAAGCTAGTAGGAGATCCATTACACTATCCATTGATTTTATCGATTGATTTTGATGCTTTGGTTGTGGTTATAATGGCATGTATAGGTGGACTTATGTCTAATGTTTAGATAATGATATTGGCATGTAATGTTGCTTTGAAGTTTTGAAACCTATTTTATTTTGATGCCTTGATGGTTGGTTGCTTTTGGCACTTTGATTCTTAATGGTTGGTGTTTATATGATCAAATTGATGCATGGTTTTATGGCCAAAGTGGTAAGTGTTGGCATGTTTGCAAAGTGGTCATTTAAAGCATGTTTTGATATGGAATTTAGTCATGTTTCGTTGAATTATGACCATTTGGACATAACTTTAGGTATGTTTGATTATGTTGATTGAGGTGCCTTATTAGCATACTGGTTGTATGGATAAATGGTGTAATGATTTGGTCATTTTTATGCATGTTTTGGTAGGTTATGATACTTTGTTCATGTGTACAAATAACTTGTAAGTTCAATGATGAAAAGGTGAAAGAAAGGGCTTGATTTTGGACATTTTCTTGTCCACACGGCCTAAGACACGAGTATGTGTCTCAGCCATGTCTGAAACATGGCCATGTAACACAGTCGTGCGTCCCCTGTAGGTTTTAAAGGAGGCCATTTGAAGGTTACACGGCTTGGCACATGGGTGTAACATCTCTAACCCGTATCCGTCGCTGGAACAAGGTTATAGAGCATTATTAGAGTTTACAATTCAAACAGACAAAAATTTCCAAACATTACATAACATATCAATATACATATATAAACCAAGTCAAATCATACATATTTTCCCTTATACGAGCCTTCGAGGCCCTAAATACGTGTTAGAAACAAGTTAGAACTAAATCAAAAACTCAGAATTTTTTAGAAAATAGTAAAAATTTTCAACACTATAGGGGTCACACACTCGTGTGGTCAGACTGTGTGACTCACACGACCAAGAGACATGCCCAGCTTGTGACTCAGGCTGTGTGGGAATTCGAAGTAAGGACAGAGGGTCATGTCCCAACTTGTGTCTGTGCCCGTGTAACTTTTTAACTTGGTTACACGGCCAAGTCATACACCCGTGTGCCAGGCCGTGTACCCTTCGAAATAACCTCACAAGCGCCGTGTCCTAGGCCATGTGTCAGGTCATGTAACAGCCTAACTTGCAACCCTTTAAAAGCTACAGGGTACACACGGCTGAGACACACGCCTTTGTCCTTGCCCATGTGGATGAAAATAGGCCACTTCAGAAGCCATTTTTCTCACTCAATTTTGCATGTACCTACACTCCACGTTGCAGATACTTATAAGCCATATTAGGGCATCCAAATCAAGCATAAGCAAGTCATATACATGTGGTATAACTTCATACAACCAATATGCCCTTAGGCACCTCAAATGACAATATGCAAACATGTATAACCATGTATTCAATTTGATCAAGTAATCAACTAACTTACATGTATATTTGCATCAATACATACCATATAATTTACTTACCAAAACACAATCATTTGGTACCAAAATGTCATTCTATAATTAGCATCAATAGTCATTGAAACTATTCAAACAAAGTACTAATTCTCATCAAGTCACAAGCCATATATATAATGCATATTCATCTATCATTTCATCTTCCATCATTTAACCATATTAAGTCATTCATCAACCATCATATAAAGGCTACTTGGATACATACCAAAATATGCCAAAACACAAGCCAAGTTAAATGGCCGAAACCACAACCAAAACACATGGCCACATTAGCCAAAAATACATATGCATGCCATTATAACCAAAATTTAACAACCGGATGTACCAAAAGAGTCGATGGATAGTGTGATATAACTCCGACAAGCTTCCAACCAGAACGAGCTTTTGTTTCACTATAAAACACAAAAAAAACACAGAGTAAGCATTTAAGCTTAGCAAGTTCGTATAACATAGAATATAACTTACCATTTAATCATATACTAGGTAAATAAACAAGCATATCCCAATACAATTTGGCTAAATGCCTTAGCACATATACACCAACAATGTTAGTCATGTAGTTACATATATAAGCCAATAAACATAGATGAACATAACCATTGATCAAGTTTCATATACATGCATCATTCATTTCATTTTTCCATATATCATGTAACCACATTTTCATGTAAAATCATATGCATTCCTATAATAGTCCGTATCAATCTCTTACCATTTCATATCAGAATGTTGCTAGCTCACACATATTGTGCTAGCTCATATAACAGTAATCCGTCAATTCATGTACATGTATGCTCATACGAACTGTGAATCAGTATGCTCATTTGAGCTGTAGATGAATATGCTTTCACGAACTATAAACCAGTATGCTCACCCGAGTTGTGGGTCGTAACGTAGATACACAATGCTGCTCACATAAGTTGTGGAGAGTTTGCAACACATGCAAAACCTCAGCCATTGGTAGGACATTCAGGACAAGTACTCAAATCCTACAAACCCTAATGACATGTCATTTGTGTCCTATGGATTCCTATGGTTCAAACGGGACTCGGTAAGCACTGTACATCATTGGATATGCACTCGGTAATTATGTATGACAATTCATAACACATATATTACAATTAAAAACATATAAACATGATTTAATTACATGAACTTACCTCGACGAATATTCGTAGATACGGAGGCGATTAATCTCAGATTTTCCCTTTACCCTTATCTAACTTCGTACGAGGTTTGTCTTGATCTATACAAATAAATTTAACTCAATTCAATATGTATTTCATTCAATTTAGCCCAAAATAATATTTTGGCAAAATTACCATTATTCCCTTATACTTTTAATCTCTTTTCAATTTAGTCCCTAGCACATAAAAGTGGAAATTTATGCAATTTCACCACAACCACTATAGCCAAAAAAATAATTAGCTCCTTAGAAAGCCCTATATTTCATTTATTTCACAATTTCACCATGTAAAATTTCCATTTTTCAATTTAATCCCTATTTGACAAATTCAGCGAAAATCACTTAACAAAAGTTGTTTATCTAACAACAACCATCCATGTTCTATCATCAAACATCAAAAATCATGTATATTCATCAATGGTAAAACCCTAAGATTTTAACAGTTTCACAAATTAGTCCCCAAGCTAGCTAGAATAAGCTACAATGAACCCGAAAGTGTAGAAATTAATAAAAATGGGACAAAAATGCATACCTAATAGGCAAGAATGAGATTTCCAAAACTTCAAGCTCAAAAATGGCTTTCTAAAGCCCTAATTTTGGTAGAATAAAAATTAAAAATGATAACTTGGCTTTTATTTTAATTAATTTTTCCTTTATTTACCAAATTACATAATTAACCTTTAAAAACATTAAAAATTATACAAAATGCCAAACATCATATTCCACTATCTTATTTATGGTCTAATTACCATATAAGGATTTCTACTTTAAAGTTCTATAGCTATTTAATACCTTTAGCTATTAGAACTCAACTTTTGCACTTTACGCGATTTAGTCCTTTTTATCAAATTGAGCATGTAAACAGTAAAATTTCTTAACAAAATTTTTATACGGTATTACCATCAAACTGTAGGAAATAAAATAATAATAAAATAAAATTTTTGACTTTTTCTTTGTGGTCTTAAAACCACTGTTTCGATTTCACTGAAAACGGGCTGTTACAACTCTCCCCTAAAGGGATTTTCGTCCCCAAAAATCTTACTAGAAAAGAGGTTCAGATATTGCTTTCTCATAGCTTCCTCGAGTTTCCAAGTGGCCTCTTCTATTCTATATTGTTGGTAGAGTAATTTTACTAAAGCTATGATCTTGTTTCTTAATTCTTTAAACTCTTGTGCCAGAATTCTGATCGGTTATTCACTGTATCAGATTGAATCTCAACATCCGTCGGAGAGATAAGATGTGAAGGGTCAGATCGGTATCTTCGTAACATAGACACATGAAATACATTATGAATGTTTTCTAGTTCTGACGATAAAGCTAATCGATACGCAACAGGCCTGATTCTTTCAGTAATCTCATATGGCCCGATAAATTGTGGACATAGCTTTCATTTGCGACCAAACTGAAGAACTTTCTTCCAGGGCAATACTTTCAAGAATACTCTATCACCAACTTGGAACTCTATGTCTTTACGTTTAAGATCCTTATATGATTTCTAATGATCTGAAGCTGCTTTCAAACTATCTCAGATCACTTTTACTTTTTCTTCAGTCTTGCGAATCAAATCAACCCCATGTATCTTTTTCTCACTAAAATTTGTCAAGTATAACGGAGTTCGGCATTTATGACCATACAAAGTCTCATACGGTGTCATCTTTATACTTGATTGAAAACTGTTGTTGTATACGAATTCAAGCAATGATAAATATTTATCCCAGTTGCCTTCAAACTATAATACACAGCAACGAAACATTTTTTTGAGAATCTGTATTACTCGTTCAAACTGACCATTGGTCTGAGGATTAAATGTAGTACTAAAATGCAACCGAGTACTAAGAGCTTCTCGTAAATTTTTCCAAAATCAAGATGTAAACCGCAGATCTCTATTCAAGATGACGGAAACTAGCACTCCGTGTAGTCTGACAATCTCAGAAACATATAACTTAGCTAACTTGTCAAGAGAGAAATCTGAATGTACCAGAAAAAAATATGCAGGCTTCGTCAAACGATCAATGATAACCCAAATTGCATATTTCTTTCTTGGAGATAGGGGTAAACCCGTTACAAAGTCCATAGTAACTTGATCTCATTTCCACTCCGGTATCATCACTGGCTGTAACAATCTAGAAGGTACCTGATGTTCAAATTTAACTTGCAGACATACTAAATATCTAGATACAAAGTCAAAAATCTCACGTTTCATTCTGGGCCACTAGTACATCTGTTTCAAATCACTAAACATTTTATTACTTCCCGGATAAACAAATAAGCTACCAATATGAGCTTCGTGCAAGATTCTCTGAATGAGCTATCTATTCTTTGGTACACAAACTTTACCTCTGAACAACAAACAATCATCGAATCCTATTTGAAATTCTGAATCAGAAGTTAACTCACACTGTGCCCATTTAGCTAAAACTCATCATCACAATTTTTAGCTTCGCAGATCTGCTATAAAAACATCGATCTAACTTTCAAGTCAGCTAAGATCAAACCGTCATTAGATAAAGTCAACAGTGTGTTCATCGATCGCAAGGCAAATAAAGACTTTCTACTCAGAGCATCAACAACTACATTCGCTTTTCCCGAATGATAATCAATGATTAACTCATAATCTTTTAATAGTTCGAGCCATCTGTGTTGTCTCAAATTCAAGTCTTTCTGTGACATTAAGTACTTCAAACTCTTATGATCGGTATAAATATGATATTTTTTGCCGAACAAATGATGTCGCCAAATTTTTAACGCAAACACAATAGCTGCTAACTCTACGTCATGAGTCGGATAGTTCTTTTCGTGCGGCTTTAACTGTCTAGAAGCATAAGCTATTACTGTGTCTTCCTACATCAAAACACAACCTAAACAATTTAAATATGCATCACTGAAAATCACAATCTCTTTACTAGATTCAGGTTAAACTAGAACTGGTGCCTTGGTCAACGGTGCTTTCAACTGATTGAAACTTTGTTTACATTTCTCGGGCCATTCAAATTTCACATCTTTATGTAAAAGTTGCATCATCAATGTAGCTATCATTGACAACCCTTTGATGAATCTTCGGTAATAACCAGGTAATCCTAGAAAACTTCTAACTTCAAACACATTTCTCGATGGATTCCAATCAACAACTGCTGAAATTTTACTCAGATCAACTCTGATGCCATCAGCTAATACTATATGTCCCAAAAAATCAACTTTTCAGAGCCAAAACTCACATTTGCTAAATTTAGCAAAAAGTTGTTTATCTTGCAGGTTTTGCAACACAATTCTCAAATGTTCAGCATGCTCGAATTCGTCTAGTGAATATATCAGAATGTCCTCAATAAATATCACAACAAATCTATCTAAGTATGGTCTAAAAATTTTGTTCATTAAATCCATAAATACTGCAGGTACATTAGTTAAACCAAACAGCATCACAAGAAATTCATAGTGTTCTGAATGCAGTTTTCAGCACATCCTATTCTTTCACTCGTAGTTGATAATAACCAAAACAAATACCAATCTTTGACAATACTGTGGCACCTTTCAACTGGTCGAACAGATCTTCTATTAGGGGCAATGGATATTTATTCTTGGTTGTAACCTTTTTGAGTTTACGGTAGTCTATACACATTCTCATTGAGCCATCCTTTTTCTTAACGAACAGAAACGGTGCACCCCAAGGTGAAAAATTGGGTCGAGCAAAACCCCTATCTGTTAACTCTTGCAGTTGTGCTTTCAACTCAGTAGGAGCCATTCTGTAAGGTGCTATCGATATCGGTGATGTCCCCTGCACTAGATCAACAGCAAACTTAACCTCTCTGGTTAGTGGTAATCTCAGTAACTCTTTGCAAATACATTAGAACATTTACAAATCACCAGTGCTGATTCAAGCTTTGACTTAGATTCTTTAGTGTCCAAAACATAAGTAAGATACGCATTGCAACCTTTTCTCACATATTTTTGTGCTGACATAGTTGATATAATAACATGCAACTCACTCGGACTATTTGATTCAATACGAAGCGTCTTACGATTCTAACATTTCAATAAAATAAGCTTTCGTCTACAATTCACAAAAGTGTCGTGTAGAGTTAACCAATCCATGCCCAAAATCACATCAAATTCATCAAACAATAATAGCATCAAACTAGCCGAAAAACTGTAACCCCGAGTCATCAAAGGAGAATTCTTATAGACTTTATCAACTAGCACATACTGGCCTAGGGGGTTCGATACTTTAGCCATGAATTCAGTGGACTCAACAGATAAATTCTTACTAGACACTAAATTTGTGCACACATATGAATGAGTGGATCTCGGATCAATCAAAGCATTAATATCAGTATAAAAAATAGAGAAACCTAGCTGGTGCTCGTTCCTCAGATCTCACTGCAAAATCTTTCGCTATCCCACAGCTACCATTCACATTTCCATGATTACGAGGTGGTCTATCTCTTATAGTAGTGTTGCTCGGCCTCGTGGTTTGAGCTTTCTCTTTCTCGAATTTCTTGAGCAATCTCTAAGATAGCGGTCTAAGGAACCACACCTGAAACACGCTTCTTTTTTTAAATGACACTTACCTTAATGTGGTCTTTTACAGTGCTTGTACTTGGGCCAAACATCTCTGACACTACCCACACTTGCTACAGATATAGCCTGAGGTTTTGGACTCGAACGTCGGCTACTTCTGTCTCTACTAGAATAACCCACAGAAGTTGTAGAACGATTGTGATGTTCTTTCGATTTCTTTGATGCTGACTGATATGACTTCTCAGTCAATCTCTTTCTCGAGTCTTTAGCTTTAAAATCAGCATGCCTTTTCTCCTTACTCAGCTCCTCAGCTTTAAGTGCTTGATCGACCAGTACAACAATTTTTTTCAGCTTAAGAATTTGAACTAGTAGCTTTATGTCTTCGTTCAGCCCTTCTTCAAACCTCTTACACATAGCAGTCTCAGTCTGAAAAATTCCCACTCGTATTCTAACATAGCCATGCGACCCTGTTTGAGCTCAAGAAATTCTTTACGTTTCTGATCCAGAAACCTTTGACTAATATATTTCTTTTAGAATTTGGTTTGGAAGAATTCCCAGGTGATTCTCTCTCTCAGCACAACAGAAATTAACGTGTTCCACTAATGGTAAGCCGAATCTTTCAATAACAATACCGCACATTTAACACACTCGGGCAGTGAATAGGATAGCTTATTAAAAACACTGATCGTATTCTCTAACCAGAAGCCAGCTCTCTTGAGATCATCTTCAGTAATAGCTTAAAATTTCTTAGCCTCGTACTTAAGTAGCTTATCAACAAGAGACACTCCCATGTCTCAGGCTGTGTGGGCATTAGAAGCAAGGACACATGATCATGTCCTAGTCTGTGTCCATGCCCGCGTAAATCCCTAACTTGGTCATGGGGCAAAGCCACATGCCCATGTGCTAGGTCGTGTACCCTTCGAAATAACCTCACACGCCGGTGTACCAGGCCATGTGCTAGGCCGTGTAATAGCTTGACTTGCAACCCTTCAAAAGCTACAAGGGACACACGACTGTTTCACCTGGCCATGTGTCACACACGGCTGAGACACACGCCTATGTCTCTACCCGTGTGGACGAAAATAGGCCACTTTACAAGCCATTTTTCTTACCCAATTTTACAGGTACCTACATTCCACATTTGAGATACTTATAAACTATATCTAGGCATCCAAATCAAGCATAACAAGTCATATATATATGGTATAACATCATACAACCAATATGTCCTTAGGCACCTCAAATGACAATATGCAAACATGTATAACCATGTATTCAATTTGACCAAATAATCAACTAACTTACATGTATATTTGCATCAATACATACCATATAATTTACTTTCCAAAACACAATCATTTGGTACCAAAATGCCATTCTATAATTAGCATTACTCGTCATTTAAACTATTCAAAAAAAGTACCAATTCTCATCAAGTCATAAGCCATATATATAATGTATTCATCAATTATTTCATCTTCCATCATTCAACCATATAAGTCATTCATCAATCATATAAAGGCTACTTGTATACATACCAAAATATGCCAAAGCACAAGCCAAGTCAAATGGCCAAAACCACAACCAAAACATATGGCCACATTAGCCAAACATACCTATACATGCCATTATAACCAAAATTTAACAACTGAATGTATCGAAAGAGCCAATGGGTAATGTGATATAACTCTGACAAGGTTCCAACCCAAACGAGCTTCTGGTTCACTATAAAGCGCAAAAAATAACACAGTGTAAGCATTTAAGCATAGCAAGTTCGTATAACATAGAATATAACTTACCATTTAATCATATACTAGGTAAGTAAACAAGTATATCCCAATATAATTTTGCTAAATGCCTAAGCACATATACACTAACCATGTTAGCCTGTAGTTACATATATAAACTAATAAACATAGATGAACATAACCATTGATCAAGTTCCATATACATGTATCATCCATTTCATTTTTTCCATATATCATGTAACCATATTTTCATGTAAAATCATATGCATTCCTGTAATAGTCCGTATCAATCTCTTACCATTTTGTATCAGAATATTGCTCGTTGAACCATATAGAATACCGTTAGATACCCAGGATAGCTAACACATAGTATGCTAGCTCATATAACTATAATTTTTCAATTCATGTACATGTATGCTCATACGAGCTGTGAATCGGTATGCTCATTTAAACTGTAGATTGGTATGCTCTCACGAGTTATAAATCGGTATGCTCACACGAAGTGGGTCGTACTGTAGCTACACAGTATTGATCACACGAGCTGTGGAGTGTCCGCAATGCATGCAAGACTTCAGCAATCGGTAGGACATTCAGGTTCAGTACAAAATCCTGTAAACCCTAATGGCATGTCATTTGTATCCTATGGATTCCTAAGGTTCAAACGGGGCTCAGTAATCATTGTACGTCATTGTATAAGCACTAGGTAATTATGTATTACAATTCATGAAATATATATATCTCAATTAAAAACATGTAAACACAATTTAGTTACACGAACTTACCTCAACGAGTATTCGTAGATACAAAGGTGATTAATCTGAGATTTTCCCTTTGCCCCGATCTAACTTCGTACAAGGTTTGCCTTGATCTATACGGATAAATTTAATTTAGTTCAATATTTATTTCATTCAATTTAGCCAAAAATCATATTTTGGAAAAATTACTATTTTGCCCCTATACTTTTAATCTCTTTACAATTTAGTCCCTAGCTCATAAAAGTGGGAATTTATGCATTTTCACCACAACCCACTATAGTCGAAAATCAACAAGCTTCCTAGTAAGCCCTATATTTCATTTATTTCACAATTTCATCGTGTAAAATAATTATTTTTCAATTTAATCCCTAATTGACAAATTCATCAAAAATCACCTAACAAAAGTTGTTTACCTAACAACAACCATTCATTTTCTATCATGAAACATCAAAACTCATGTATATTCATCAATGGTAAAACCCTAATAGTTTAGCAATTTCACAAATTAGTCCCCAAGCTAGCTAGATTAAGCTACAACAAACTTAAAAAATATAGAAATCAATAAAAACGGGACAAAAATTGCATACCTAATAGGAAAGAATGAGATTGCCAAAACTTCAAGCTCAACAATGGATTTTTAAAGCCCAAATTTTAGTTGAAGAAAACTTAAGGATGATAACTTGGCTTTTATTTTAATTAATTTTGTCTCTATTTACCAAATTACATAATTAACCTTAAAAACATTAAAAATTACACAAAATGCCAAACCATCATATTCCACTATCTTATTTATGGTCTAATTTCCATATAAGAACTTCTAATTTAAAGTTCTATATTTATTTAATACCTTTAGCTATTAGAACTCAACTTTTGCACTTTACGCGATTTAGTCCTTTTTATCAAATTGAGTAAGTAAATGGAAAAATTTCTTAAAATTTTTTTATACAGTATTACTATCATAATGTAAGCAATAAAATAATAATAAAATAAATTTTATGAATTCGAATTTTTGATCCTGAAGCCACTGTTTCATTTTTCATTGAAAATAGGCTGTTATAACGGGCGTGTGGCTCAGCCTTGTGCCCCAAGTCAAAGAGTTACACGGGTACAGACATGGGCTAGAACACGGGCATGTGAGGCTATATAAAGAGTCACACAACCTGAGACACGGGTGTGTGTCTCAACCGTATGAGTCATATGGCATGACCACACAACCGTGTGACCCCTATAGTTTAATTTTTCCAACTTTTTCCCTATTTTTTCAAATGTTTTCAATTTAGTCCTGAATCATGTCTAAAGTGATTCTAAGGCCTCGAGGGATCAAATAAGGGATGATATGCATGTGTTTGAATGGACTATCATATGATATATGAATTTTTTTGAAATGAATGATTTTAAGTTGCATATTTACGATAATGCTTTGTAACTTTATCCTTGCGATGGATATACGTTAGGGGTGTTATATTTAGTGGTATCAAAGCTATAGTTTAGTCGATTCTTGAACTGAACGTAGCATGTATGAAGTCTAAAAATACATGCCATTATATAACTTATGATGATAGTGTGATATCTCTTGACTCTAATGAGATTTGTTTCATTTTTAGATAGAGATGTGTTCCCACCAAGTTATTTTGATAATGCTGAAACTGATACTCAAGTATCTGATTAAAAGTTGCTAAGGATGAGTAGTAACTCATAAAGGTGAGAGTAAAAGTTCATAATGTTATGTTAGTAATGAATGTTATGTTTAATTTGTATATGAGAGTCAAATTTAGAGGCTTTACGATCTCCACTGCCTCACTCTCAAAGTCTTATACAACGGAATATACAACATTTATAGTGATTAAGTTAGCAAAAGAGAAGCTAAAGAATTCAACGATTGAATTGGTAATAATGTGGATAGAGCCGAGAATTGGTTAGCAAGTAAAAGGAGAGCTCTAGAAGAGATATTAGATTTCTCTAAAGATCATTCGAGATACGCAAAGTCACTGTTAAAGAAGAAGTTATTCACAGATAATCGAATTATTTAGGTATGGTATCTAAATAACAGGTTAACCAAAATTTCTTCTGAATTGATTTCTTTGGTAGAACAGGTTTGGAACCAGTACGATTGAGCAAGCCTCCAGTTGATAAAATTTGTAAACATGGGGCTAAAAAGTTTAGAGGTATGTATGAAGATGATTTGTAGAGAGCCAAATTCTGGTTGGAAAATACGATCAGAGTTTTCAATGAATTATCTTGTACACTGACAAAATACGTGAAATGTGTTGTATCGTTATTGAAAGATTTAGCTTATCAGTGGTAGCATACCATATTTTCGCTTGTGCTTAGAGATTGGATAGATTGGGAGTTCTTCTAGACAGAATTTTGAAAGAAGTATGTGAGCTAGAGATTTCTTGATAAGAAATGTAAAGATTTTTTTGAGCTGAAAGAAGGCGGATGATAGTATCTAAATACAAAAGGGAATTTGTTCGACTCAACAAGTATGCCCGAGAATGTATACCGATAGAGGTTTCTATGTGTACACTTTTTAAAGACGAGTTGAACGATGATATCAAGTTATTAGTCGAGATCCTTGAATTGAAATAATTTATGGTTCTGGTTGACAGAGCACACAAAGCTGAAGAGCTAAGTAAAGCAAAGTGAAAAGTTGATTATAAGGCTTGTGATTCAAGAAAGAGATTAACAGGAAAGTAGTATCAATTGTCGTCAAAGAAGTCAAAAGAATATCACGGTCGTTTGTCAGCTTTAGTGGGTTATTTGAGTAAAGATAGGGGAAAACAACATGCGAGTTCAAAACCTTAGGCTACGTCTGTAACGAGTGTGGGTAGTGTTAAAAACAATAAGCCCGAATGTCAGTAATGTAGATGATGACTCTTTAGTGATTGCAGAATGAAAGAAGGGGCATGTTTTAATATGGTTCATATGAACATTATATCAGAGATTGCCCAAAAAGGTCTGAGAAAGAAAAGGTTCATACTACTCGATCGAGTAACACTATTGTGAGAGGTAAACCGCCACGGAAAATTAGAAATACGGGCAATAGTCATAGTGGAACAAAGGACTCTACTATGAGATCTGAAACACGAACATCGGCTAGAGCTTATGGGATCCGTGCTAGAGAGGAAGCTTAGGCACCAGATGTTATTACTGGTACAATTTCTATCTCTTATACTATTGTTACTACTTTGATTGACCTGGGGTCAACACATTCATATGAAGGCATGACTTTAGTGTCAGATAAGAATTTACCTTTTGAGTCTAGTGTGTTTGTGGTTACAGTAATGAATCCCCTAGGTCAGTATGTGTTAGTTGATAAAGTTAGTAAAAACTGTCCTTTGATGATTCGGGATTGTAACTTTTTGGCTGATTTGATGTTACTAGCCTTTGGTGAGTTTGACGTGATTTTGGGTATGGACTGGTTTACTCCAAATGATGTTGTCGTGAACTGTAGACAAAAGCATATTGTGTTGAAATGTTAGAACGGTGAAAAGGTTTAACTTGAGTCAGATAGACTAGATAGTATATCTAATGTTATATCACCTATGTCAACATAAAAATATGTTAGAAAAGGCTGCAAAGTGCATCTTGCTTACATATTTGATTCTAGAGTTCTGAGTTGAAGGTAGAACCAGTTCCAATGGTATGTGAGTATACAAATGTATTTCCAGAGGAATTACCAGGGTTACAGCCGAATAGAGAAGTTGAGTTTGCTATTAAGTTATGTCGAGAACATCTCTGATATCGATAGCTCTTTAGAGAATGGCACCTTTCAAAGAATTGAAAGCACACTTGCAAGAGTTGACAAATAGGGGTTTTGCTCGACCCAATTTATCTCCTTGGGGTGCTCCTGTGTCATTTGTTAAGAAAAAGGACAGATCCATGCGATTATGTATTGAATATCGATAGCTTAACAAAGTCATGATCAAGAATAAGTATACTCTGCCACGTATTAATGATTTGTTTGATCAATTGAAAGGTGCAATGGTATTCTCAAAGACTGATCTTCATTCTAGTTGTTATCAGTTTCAAGTTAAAGACTTAGATGTGCCAAAAACTGTGTTCAGAACTAGGTACGGACATTATGAGTTTCTTGTGATGCCCTTTGGTTTGACTAACGCTCTTGAGGTATTTCTAGACTCGATGAACAAGATATTTAGACAATATTTAGACATATTTGTTGTTATATTCATTGATGATATTTTGATATATTCACAATATGAGACAGAGCATTCTGAGCATTTGAGAATTATTTTGTAAACTTTGTGCGAAAAACAATTGTTCTCAAAGTTTAGCAAATGTGAGTTCTGGCTTTGGGAAGTCAGATTTCTGGGACAAGTTGTATTGGCCAATGGCATTAGGGTTGATCCGAGAAAAATTAGAGTTGTGGTAAATTTGAAACCTCCGAGAAATGTATCTAAGGTTAGAAGTTTTCAAAGTTTAGTTGGATATTATAGAAGATTTGTCAAGGGATTCTTGATGATTGCTACACCATTGACGAGATTGTTGCAAAAAGTTGTTAAGTTCAAATTATCTGAGAAATGTCAACAAAGTTTCAATCAATTGAAAGCAATGTTAACCTAGGCACCTGTGTTAGTTCAACCAGAGTCCGGTAAAGAATTTGTGATCTATAGTGATGCTTCGTTAAATGGCCTGGGTTGTGTCTGATGTAAGAGGGCAAAGCGGTAACATATGCTTCTAGACAGTTGAAACCACATGAAATGAGTTATCCGACACATGATTTAGAGCTTGCAGCGGTTGTATTCACCTTGAAGATTCAACGGCACCATTTGTAATAGGTTTGAACACACGGTTGATGTTAATTGATGATGGTTCGATTTTAGATGAATTAAAAGCTAGACCGAGATTTTTGTAATAGGTTTGCGAAGCTTAAAAAAGTGATTATGTTTTGCTAGCTAAATGGAAATAGATTGAGAGACACCTGATTCAAATTTTCATGTTGGTTTTGATGATAATTTATACATCAAAGGTAGAATTTGTGTTCCGAGAAATTCTGATCTTATTCAGAAAATCTTACAGGAAGCTCACAGTAGTAGCTTGTCTATTCACCTTGGTAGCAATAAATTGTAGGGTGATTTGAAACAGATGTACTGGTGGCCAAGTATGAAACGAGAGATCTCAGAGTTCGTATCGAGATATTTAGTTTGTCAGCAAGTTAAAGCTGAGCATCAGCTACCTTCTGGTTTGTTACAACCAGTGATGATTCCAGAGAGGAAATGGGAACGTGTCACGATGAATTTTGTATCGGGATTGCCACTATCTTCGTGAAAGAAAGATGTTGTATGAATCATAGTTGATCGTTTAACGAAATTCAGACATTTCATTCCAGTGCGTATGAATTTTTCACTTGAGAGATTAGCAAATTTGTATGTAGCTGAGATCATTAGATTGCATGGTGTGCTAGTTTCTATTATTTCCGATAAGGATCCACTGTTTATGTCTTGATTCTATAGCAAGTTACATAAATCTCTAGGTACTCGACTACATTTTAGTACCGTATTTCATTCTCAAACCGATTGTCAATCTGAGTGGGTGATTCAGATAATTGAGGATATGTTTTGATGTTGTCTTTTAGAGTTTGAAGGTAACTGGGAGAGATTTCTACTGTTAGTTGAACTGACATATAACAATAGTTATCAATCGAGCATTAAAATGGATCGTATGAGGCTTTGTTTGGTTAAAAGTGTCGAACTCCATTATATTGGACTAGGCTCATTGAGAAAAAACTTTTTGGGGTTGATTTGATACAAAAAATTGAAGAAAAGGTTAAAGTGATACGAGACAGTCTGAAAGCAGGTTCAGATCGATAAAAATCCTATACGGATTTGAAAATAAAAGACATCGAATTTCAAGTCAGTAACAATGTGTTTTTGAAAGTATCGCCTTGGAAGAAAGTTCTTCGATTTGGTCTTAAAGGAAAGCTTAGTCCGCTATTTATTAGGACGTATGAGATCATTGAGAGAACCGGGCTGTTAGCTTATAGGATAGCAGTGTCGTCAGAGTTAGAAAAGATTCATAATGTATTCCATGTATCTATGTTACGATGGTATTGATCAGATCATTCACACGTGATTTCACATGTTGATGTTATTATTCAGCCAGATATGAGGTACGGTGAAGAACCGATCAGAATTCTAGCTCGGGAGGTTAAAAAAATTAAGAAATAAAAGCATAGATTTAGTGAAAGTTCTCTAGAAAATATCACGGAATAGAAGAAGCTACCTAGGAATCGGAATAAGTTATGAAAGTGCAATACTCGAACCTCTTTTTTATTAAGATTTTCGGGGACAAAAATTCCTTTAGGGGTGAGTTGTAAGGGACCGTTTTTAGTGAAGTTAGAATAATGACTTTGGGACCACAAATCTGATGAGTAATTATTATTTTATTATTATTTTAATGTTTATGGAATGTAATTGAGGTCAGCTAAAAATTTTGTTAAGAAATTTTAACGTTTGCATACTTATTTGTAAAATTAGAATTCTAATAGTTAAAGGTGTTAAATAGCTATGAAACTTTAACGTAAGAGGACTTAAATGGTAATTGACCAATAGATTAGTTAGTGGCACTATATGGCAAGGTAGATTATGAATCTTTTTTGAAAAATAAACAAGTTTTGTTAAGTGATTTTTGATGAATTTTGGAATTAGGGACTAATTTGTTAAAGATAAAAATTCTAGGGTTTTATTTTGAAATGATGGTAAATATGAGTTATTTCAAGGTCCCTTGCATTTTTTATTAACATGGATTTTGATTAAAATGGTTAGATTCCAAGTTATAAGCTTAAGGACAAAATTGCGAAAAAGTTAAAATATTAGGGGCAAAATGGTAATTTTTCATTAATATGAAATGTGGATTAAATTGAATACTAGAAGTATTAAATTGATTTAAATTTTCTATTTAGATCAAGATAAACCATGTACGAACCTAGATCGAGACAAAGCAAAAGCTTCGAATTAGCTCGATTTAACTTCTACACCTTAGTCATCGAGGTAAGTTCGTATGAACGGTTATCATATTAATGTTGTTTAATTTGAATGTTTACTATGTTATTTTAATGTAAATGGATCGATGTATAATCGTACAAATGCTATGATGAATTGACGGATGTTGAGTCCTAGTTGAACCTTAAGAATTCATAGGATACAAATGACATGCCATTAAGGATTTCATGTTTCGGGTGTTGGTCTTGAATGTCCTACTAATGGCTGGGGTCCTACATTTGTTGTGGATTCTCCACAGCTTGTGTTGTTGGCTTATTGAATGGAAATATGAACTATATGATGTTTTACATATGGTTGATTTCATTATATCATGGGAAAACTTACTAACTTGTGAGTTGTTGGTGTTGGTTAGGTATATTTATTAGCTTGGCATTGGTGTTGAATTGTACTTTAACTACGTTATGCATTATGGAAATGGTAAGTTGTGTTTATGCTTATATGAACTTACTAAGCATTGTTTCTTACATAGTTTATTTCTTATGTTTTATAGATTACCAAAAGCTCGATCGGTTTGGAAGCTCGTCGAAGATCTATCACACAATCCAGCATAAATATTAGTAGTTTTTGAATGTTTTGGCCAAGGTTATATAGGCATGTATAAGTTGAATTGTAATGGCATTTTTTTCGATGTTTAGTTGGTGTTTGGCTTCTATAAATTATGGAAGTTAACTTGATTGGTACCATTTGATGCCATGTGAGTTTGTGTCAATTTTGTTATCTTATGATGTATGTTTTGAATGACTTTTATGGTATATTTTAAATGGTATGGTAATGGTCAAGTTTATGGCATGTTTTGGTAAGTTTTGAACTAGAATTTGATGAATCAATTTGGTAAAATTGACATGTTTAGGTAAGTGTTGTTAAATGCTTTTGAGATGTCCTTGAATGGAATATTGGTTAGTTGAATTAGGGTCTTGAAAATGGGATATATATATGTATGTTTAGGTGAGGTTTTGGTGCTTTGTAAGTGTGCATTATTGGCCTAAATGTTTATGCATGACATGGTTTTGAAATGCCATGATTTTAGGTATATTTGGGTCCACATAGCCTGAGACACGGGCATATGAATCAATCGTGTAAGACACATGACCTGGCGACACTGTCATGTGTCATCTGGTGAATTCCATTATTTGCAAGTCAGTGAGTTACACGACCTAACACACAGGCATGTGCGGCAACTTAAAGAGTTACACGGCCTGGAACACAAGCTTGTGACCCTTCTCAATGAGCTACATGGTTGAGGACACGGGCTGGGACACAACCATGAGTCCCTAGTTCAAAGGTTACATGGCCTGAGACACGAGCTTGTGTCTCAACTGTGTGAGACACATGGCCTAGCCACACAACCGTGTGACCCCTATTTTCAAAATTTTGTGACTTTCTTCCTAAAGTTTCCAAATGATTTCAAATTTGTCCCAAGTAGTTTCTATGGTGTTTCTAGGGCCTCGTGGCTCGGTTTAACGATGGTATGACTGTATATGGTGGAGTTATGATTCGATTATGTTATTGATTGATTTTAAGTTTAAATGTTTAGGATTGTATGGTAATACTCTGTAACCCTAATTCAGCGACAGATACGAGCTAGGAGCGTTACACCCACCTCCCTCTTACTCTCATTTTCTCTTTTTTTCATTTATATTCTCATCTCTTTTATCTCTATTTTGCAAAATAACCACCACTCATTCTTTGAATCCTTTTTCTTTTACTCCACCATGACTAGACCCTCCACCACCATTCACCACATTCGTGGCTGCCACACATCCTCTCCTCTTTTTCTCCTCCTATTGTCACCGTGATCGCTATCACGTTCCACCACGAGTCTCATTTATCCTACCCCATTACATTGAAACCCTATAGCCATTCATTGTCAGACCACCACTCCACAATCATCGAACTATCACTAAGCCACTACCATCGTCGTCGTCGAACCACTGTCGTCGCCATCTCTGGTGACCAAAATTCTTTCTTTCTCTTTCTCTTTCACTTGTCGATTTTTAATTGATTAAACTTACTTATTCCCTTCATTCTATCAATCTTTTTAGATCTCTTGATTCATCGACTTAATTCCTTTCTCATTCATCGACCATTCCATATTGAATCAAGTTGTAAGTATGGTTATTTGGATCACATAATCCTTCTCTTAATGGTTTCATGTCATTGTCGAATGGTATAGAGGCCATAGGGACAACGTTACATTTTATTATCGTTTATTTATTATCGTACTAATACTACTCCTTACCATCTTGAAGGACCAATCGATAATCGTAGCAGAGACCCCTAGTTTCGCATTGGGAATCATCTTTTTAAGATCCAAAATCGTGGGGCAAGTGTTGGTGAGGACTTTGGTAACCGATTTATTAGTGATGAATATTTTTCAAACGGATCCTAACTAATAAACGTTATTCATGTGTTAGATTCATCTTTCGAGTTAGATCAAAGTAAGATCGTTATTAAGGATTGTGGTAAATCGGATATAAGATATAAGGTGTTGGATCATTGCCATTTGTTTGTGTGATATAGTTATTTTATTAGATTAATAATTTAATTATATTAAAACATGAGTACACTAAATTTTCATGAAGAGTTGAAAAACTTAACAAGATAAACACCAAGTGACTTTAACCGAGTGATCCTATGAAACACATGATAATTGATGTGATTATGATTGTGATTATGATGTATGTGTACATATCATCCTCATGATTTTTGATGTATGGCTTATGCGATATATGTAATGATTTAAGCATGTGAGACTTATATATGTGTATGTCAAAATTGAGCTCCATGATTTAACACGAAAAGCATGTTTCACATATTAAAGTGATTATAAGTGATCAATAAGTGATATATGATTATGACAGTATCTTTACATGCTTAAATGTAAAAGTGAATAATATGTGTTAAAAAGGAAATTGTCATACAACATGCATGAGGTGGGGTTTTATGAATGGTGGAAGTTATGTGGCAACTTATCTGCGATTATGTGGTCGTTATCAGCAAATATGTGGTGGTTTGTCCACAATATGTTATGTGGTCGTTTATCGAAATTTATGTGGTGGCTTGTCCACAAATGGTATGTTATTGGATGAATGAGTTCTGGGGAACTTGATATATGGTGTGTAGTAGAGATGGGTAAGAAATTTTATAAAATGTGCTTCATTTTTAAAGTAAGCATCGACATGTTCATACATAAGTACCAGTATTAGAACTTGTGATTATCATAATGATTGATATGATGATATTCATATTTTGATATGTATATGATTATATTTGTGTTGATATCACACTAGGCTTTTAAAGCTCACCCCTTTTAAATTCTGACTTTTCAGATAATAATCGAGGTTAAGATAGGGTTGGCTTACGGAGGTTCTCTCAGAAATTTTTAAAAAAATATATTATTTTGGTACTCGATATTTTGGGGATATGTTTTTATTAAAGTGGACTTTTACTTGGGATTTTCATATAGACTTTGAATTATTTTGATTTTGGATTTTTTTGCATGATTTAGGTTTTAAAATTATCATTTAAAAGATTGTGAAATTGACAATTTATGATGGATTCTTCATAACTAAGTCAAACAAAGCCCAACAATGGTGCTTTCAAAATTCAATACTTTATTTTCAAAACTCAACACTATCTGCTCACAAATTGATATTTTATGAGATATATATTAAATCTAAGTTTTTAAAATGACAAACGAGTTTTAGATATGCAAATTATTTCCTATGATGTTTTAATTGAAGTACAACATTTTCTGAAAAATATAAAAACTTGAGTTTTCTAAAGATAAACAATTTCAAAAAAAAAATTAATTTTCTCAACAAGGACGTTTTTAGCAACAACGATTTTTTAGAGAAAATGGCTAAATGATTTTTTGTGCCATCAATATGTCCAATGTGATTTTTGAGATTCAACAATAACGTATAGGTTAGATTTAGCGGGTTACATTTAGTGATATCAGAGCTTAATTCAAAAATACGGACAGTAATTTATTTTTTCAAAAATGCATGGATATTTGTGAAAAGTGGTATTTTGGGAAAAATCCAAGCCATTGTCAAAACTCATTTTAAATAAATTTTTGATTCTATTTCAAAAATTTGATACTCCGAATCTTGCCCATATAAGTACTTCTAACTTACTGAATTTTTATTGTGAAATTGTAGATTTCTATATACTGTGAAAGTTAAGATCTTTAAAACTATAGATACTAATGCTATCTGATAAAACTTTTAGAACTAAAAAAACTTTGAATTCATAATGAAATATCATTTCTAATTTTCAGATAAAACCTTTATAAAACTTAAGAATCCGATAAAAAGATGAGTACACAAGGCGTTCGTACTAGGGGTATGAGAGTTCATGGGGAGTAGGGTCTGAAAACCCAAATAGATTTGATTGTCACGAGTGCACACACCTAAGCCCGTGACTGAACCTAAGCTAGTGTTTGAACAATTTGAAAATGTGAGAGAAGGGAGTAAGTGGTTGGAATGTGAGAGAAGGAAAAGTACAAAGTACAAAATAAGAGGAAGTCTAGTTCTACTAGCCCAAATTCATTACCTTTGAAGCAAGCCAGAGAGGATAGACCATCATAGAATGTTCTAAAAGCTAGTATTAGAGGTTCTATTGAATCAACGAGAAATTTTTATTTGTACGTATTGTAATAAGAACCATTTGAACAAGTGTTGGAAAAGTAAGGAATATGCCTGAGAAGTGGGTCTGTTGAGCACCGTGTTAAAGATCACTCACATAATTCTTTAAGTTAAATGCAAGCTTCGATTTAGAAATAGGATTAGAGATTGGTTTATGCTATTAGGCGTCGAGAGGGTCGAGACACATCTAGCATGAATGAATGTACTTTTACTATCCATTCTAATTGTGTCTTGTACTAATTGAGGATTGGTTTTACCTAAAAGTTTGTTGTTAATAGTGTATTTGTGAAATTGAGAATTTGGAAAGAAGGAAATAGTTAGTGATATTTCTATAGATAGTCCCTTGAGACAATCCGTGTAAATAAATAGGAAATCCATTGGAGATTTATAGTGAAGTATTGGAACTACATTGGAATCAGAGTTGTGCAATGAAAGCGTAGTGATTGGTTTAGAAAGAAAATTTAAGAAATTTGTGGATAAGTGAATTGTCTTGACAGTAGGAATTTCGAGGACGAAATTCTTTTTAAGGAGGGGAAAGTTGTAACATCCCAAAAATCGGGTTAGTAGAAATTGGGTTAATGAACCGAGAGTGGTCACGATTGAATTTTTATTTACATAATCTTTTGCTTATTTGATGATAAATAAATATCAATTATAGTTACTGAGTAGTGGTGGAGCTGTCCTTGATGATCTAAGTTTGAATCCCTTCGCTCTCGTTAATTTCTATTTGGTGTGAATTTATTTCAAACCCTTAGCAAATGTCATCCCATATTTTTATTTTTATTTGTGCAAGATTGAGAACATGGAAGTGAGTAGTTTAGGAGTTTATTAACTCCCTAGCTATCTAAATGGTCCAAGGTTCAAGTCCCAATGTTCACACTCATTTATTTAATTATTTTTACAATTTTTCCTTATGATTTAAGTGATTTCCATCCACCCCTTTTTCACCATAAATAGGAGGATTCTTTCCTCCAATATAGGTCAACCTTACCTTAAGTTGATGGTGCATGATCCATCTTTTTACACCATGTCTCCATCCCTTGCCAAAATTTCTCATCCTTGCCATACAAGAGATTCATTGAACCTAAACCTAGTTGACCAACTTATTCTCACTCTCCCAACCTCACTTTGTCATCCCTACCTCCTTCTTACTCTCATTTTCTCTCTTTTTCATTTCTGTTATCATCCATTTTCTCTTCAATTCTCAAAATAACCACCACAATTTCTTTTAATATTTTCTCCTTTCCTCCACCATGACCAAACCCTCCACCACCGTCAAACTAACCTCGTGGTCACTACACCTCCACTCCTCCTCTTTTTTCCTCCCATCATCGCCGTGATCGCTGCCATCACATTTCTCCTACCCCATCACGCTAAAACCTCATAGCCCTCCTCCATTGGACCACCACTCCACCATCACCTGACCACCGCTGAGTCACCACCATCAGACCACCATCTCTGCCACTGCTGGTGACCAAAAACTCTTTCATTCTCTTCCTCTTTCACATGTCGATTCTTTAATTGATTAAACTTACATATTCCCTTCATTCTATCGATCTTTTTAGATCACTTGATTCATCGACTATGTTCATTTCTCATTCATTGACCATTCCGTATTGAATCAAGTTGTTTCATATCTTAGTGGTTTCATATCTTGGTCAAATAGTATAGTAGTAACAACCCATTTTTAGTGCAATCGGAACAGTGGTTTTGGGACCAGAAATCTAAAGTTGGAAGAAATTTTATTTTAATATTATTTAATGGTCTACAGTATGACAGAAATATTGTATAAAAATTTCGATAAAAAATTTTACCGTTTACATGTCTAATTTGATAAAGAGGACTAAATTGTATAAAGTGCAAAAGTTGAATTCTAGTTGCTAAAGGGATTAAATAGCTATAGAATTTTAAATTTGAGGTCTTTATATAGCAAATAGACCATTTAGAGTAGTTAGTGGATAAGCATGATTATTCATCATTGGAATTTTAATAAATTACTAAGGTTAATTTTGGAAAATTAAAGATTTAGGTGATGATGATAATTATTTTATTATATTATCATCCATTCTCATCATCTTTACCAAAAATAAAAGAAAAAAAAATATGGAAACCATAGCCATGGAAGCTTAAGTTTTAGCAAGCTTATTTTGCTCATTTGGGTAAGTATTTTTGTCCAAATTTTAATGATTTCTATGTTTCCAAGACCGTAATAGCTTAATCTAGCCATTTCGAGGGTTAATTTGCAAAACTGTTAATGTATTAGGGTTTTGACATTGATGAACATGCTTCAATTTTGAAGTTTTATGATAGAAATTAAAAGGTTGTTGTTATTTAAACAACTTTTGTAAAGAGAATTTTGATAAAATAATCAATTAGGGACTAAATTGAAAAGGTGATAAATTATGGAAAGATTTGTGAATTTTATGAAATACATGGGTTGCTATTAATATGTATGAAAAATTGACTAGGATTGAGTAAGGATTAATGTAATGACCCAAAATTCACGGGCATCAAAAAAGTGCAATATCGGGCCTCCGTCTTAGTGAAATGGATTCGTAAAGAATTATTAGAAATATTTATGAGACTAGTGGTGTGCCTAATTAGGTTCTAATTAGGTGAATTTGACTTAATTAAGAGTAATTAGGAAAAAAGACTAAAGTGAATAAAGGGTAAAGTTGAATTGTAGATTAAAAAATAAAAAAGGACCAAAATGGCAAATAAGCCATTTAGTATAAGTTGAGGCGGCAAATAAAACAAAAATCTAAGATTTTTGTTTTGTTTAATTAATATAAAAAACTAAATTAGTTAGAAATTTAATTATGTTAAATTATAATAATTATATTATAATTAATAAAATAAGAACAAGTGTATGGTGATGATAAAACACATGTGTAATAAATATATGTAAACATTTGTAGTATAATTATTTATTTACTTATATTTTAAACTAAATATATTTATTATTAAATTAATTTCATTTGTAATATATTTATTTCATTACTTTTTAAGTAAATCAATATTTATTATATTATATTATTATCATTATTATTGTTAACTAATATATATAATGAAGTAAAATAAAAAGAAACAAAACAAAGAAGAAAAGAAACAGAGAGCAATTTGAAACAGGGGAAAGGAAAGAATAAAAGGAAAAACTAGGGTTTTGAAGCTTACAGCTTTAATTGGAAAGTCAATTAAGTCCTTTTTACTTAATTTTGATGTTTTAGAAGCTTTGGAACAAAGTTTTGTTGAAATCAAGTTGAAGTTTTGGAAATTCTTAGGTTTTTGAATATAATTCATGTTGAACAAATTGATAAATTAGGGGTTTAATTGCTAGAAATTTTAGCTAGAATTGATTAAAGGATTAAATTGTAAAGTAAGCTATAAGTTTCACATAGTAGGGACTAAATTGCAAGAATTTCGAAATTAGGTATTTATGATGAAATTTAGATAGTTATGTCTAAGTTTGGTTGAAATTTGAGTAGAAATAAAGTATGAATTAAGATAGGAAAGTAAGTGAATTTAATTAGGACCAAATTGAATTTATAGTAGAAATTGAATAAGAAAATTTAAATATTAGACATAAATTAATATTGTATTAATGATTATGAAAATTATCCTAATTTTTCGTAGCTAATATCGCACCTGAGGTATCCACGAAGAAAGGAAAAGAAAAAGTGGACGAGGAGTAGACACGAGAATCACGATTTGTATTACTATAATTCAAATTTAATTATTATTAATTATTGTGTTTTAATTGAAATGCATGGTAAATAAATAAAGTAAGAAATTTGGTATGATAATATTGTTTTGAATGGAGTTGATTTCAAGTGAATATGATTATTGAAATTAAGTATTGATTATTGAATTATTAAACTATTGTGGTATTGAACTGGAATATTGAAATTGGTGATTGATATGGATTTTATTGGAATTGAATTGAGAAAGTGGAAATTGATATGTGATACTGATGCTGGAAGTGAATTTGCTTATCGAAATTGAATGAAATATCGATTGAAATGTGAAATTGAATCAAATGGAAAATATGAGATATTGTGATTGAAATGGCATTAATTGAAATTGAATTAAGAAATATATATATTGAATACCCTATTAACTAGACGGGCTGAGTCGGATATAGTTGGCATGCCATAGGATTTGGAAGAGTACGGGATTTATCGGCTTTGTCGATCAGGCACTTTATGTGCCGTATTTTAGGCACTTTATGTGTCGTATTTCAGGCACTTCGTGTGTCATTTTAGTTACTTATGTGTCGTATACTGATCAAGTACTATGTACCATTTTAGGCACAATGTGCCGTATTGGTGTGTTTAGTTGAATCCATGTATCTGCCAAAGTCTGAGTCATGTTAATAGGGAAAAATAAAATAATTGAATTAAGAAATGATATTGAATTATGAATTATGTGAATATTTGAAGGTATATTGATTAGAAATTAAAAGCGATTTGAGTTGAACTAAATTGATTTGAAATGAGACATTGAATTGAGATGTGAAAATGAAATATATGAAATAATGATTTTATGAAATGGTTATTGATGAAATGCATGAAACGGATATTGATATAGTAAGAAGATATATAAGTTAAAATGAAGAGAAGCTATTTAAAATACACATTATTAAAATAAAACTAAAGTTTAAATGCATGAATTATTTATTAAAGGTAAAATAGTGGTAAGATTTAATGTGTGTGTATATATATTGTTTTTACCTTAAGTATTTGAATTATAGTAATATCACTGGGTGTATACTCAGTGTAAGGTTTGTTTGGTGCGCAGATTAGATACAAAATTTTTTTTGAAGAGTTGAATTTGAGATTGCAAGCTTTCATCTCATCACATCTTCAAGCAACAACAAGGTATGTTTTCAAATTTTAAATAGAATGGCATGTACTTAGGAAAAATATTAAGTATGTTCCAAGTGTCCGTTTTTATGTACAAATATATTAGAAATTAGCCTAGAATTAATTTGGCACCAAATGTAATATTCCTATATCAGGTTCCTTGAGTCGAACATGGTATATGGGTGTTACATTAAATTGCATGAAAGTCATTTTCTGAGCCTAGGGACTAAATTGCAATAAATTAAAAGTATAGGGGTAAAATAGTAAATTTGCCAAAAAAAGTGCTGGACTAAATTAAATACGAATTATATTGAATTGAGTTAAATTCATTCGTATAGATCCGAATAGATCTCGTACAAAGCTAGATCAAGGTAAAGAGAAAATATCAGATTAATTGCATCCGTATCTACGTACATTTATCAAGGTAAGTTCGTGTAATTAAATTGTACATTTATATGTGTTAAATTGAATTATTGTTTGTGAAATATACAATTGCCATGAAAAATACCGGTTGTATATCCGATAATCACTGAGTCCCGTTTGAACTGTAGGAATTCATAGGATACAAATGACAATGTCATTAGGGTTACCGATTTTGGTTGATGTCCTGCATGTGTTGCAGACACACCATCTGGATTACTTCAGCCAATCATGATGCCCGAATGAAAATGGGATCGAGTGACAATGGACTTTGTATCTGGGTTGCCTTTGACTCAGAGTAAGAAAGACTCGGTCTGGGTCATTGTTGATAGATTGAACAAGTCTGCTCATTTTATCCCTGTCCGTACGGATTTTTCACTCGATAAATTGGCAGAATTATATGTCTCCCAAATAGTTCGGTTGCATGGGGTACCTATTTCCATCGTGTCGGATAAAGACCCAAGATTTACCTCGCAATTTTGGAAGAAATTACAAGAAGCATTGGGTACCAAGATGCACTTTAGCACCGCATTCCATCCTCAGACCGATGGCCAATCTGAGCGGATAATTCAAATACTCGAGGATATGTTGAGATGTTGTGTTTTAGAGTTTTGTGGTTCATGGGAAAGATATCTGCCTTTGATCGAATTCGCTTACAACAATAGTTTTCAGTCAAGCATTAAGATGGCACCTTACGAGGCTTTATACGGTCGTAAATGTCGTACCCCATTATTTTGGACTGAACTTAGTGAAAGTAAGATCCTTGGGGTTGATTTGATTAAGGATGCCGAGCAGAAAGTCCGAGTAATTCGCGAAAGTTTGAAAGCCGCTTCGGATCGTCAAAAGTCGTATGCGGATTTGAAAAGAAAAGACATTGAATATCAGGTTGGAGACAAAGTATTTCTCAAAGTTTCACCCTGGAAGAAGGTGCTTAGATTTGGTCGTAAGGGCAAATTGAGTCCGAGGTTCATCGGTCCGTACGAAGTATCCGAACGAGTTGGACCAGTTGCATACCGATTAATTTTGCCCCCTGAGCTCGAAAAGATTCACAACGTTTTTCATGTCTCGATGCTTCGACGATATAGGTCCGATCCATCGCACGTAATTCCTCCATCGAAGATCGAGATTCAATCTAATTTGAGTTACGAAGAAGAACCAGTTCGTATTTTAGCATGTGAAGTAAAAGAACTACGAAACAAGAAAATCTCATTAGTGAAGGTACTGTGGCATAAACACGGAATTGAAGAAGCCACTTGGGAACTTGAGGACTCTATGAAGGATCGATATCCAAAATTATTTACCGGTAAGATTTTCGGGGACGAAAATTTCTTATGTGGGGGAGAGTTGTGACAACCGAAATTAGACCCTGGTCGGAATGTGGTTTCGAGACCATATTACCGAGCCAAAATTTATTTTTGTGTTTTAATTACATAAATTTTTGTGTGACAGTGAATATATGAGAAATTAAATGCTTAATATTAGCTTTAGGAATGTGAATTAATTCGAAAAGGACCTAGTTGATGAAGTTAGAAAAGATGATAGATGAATTATAAGGAGTAATTAATAATAGGGAGAGGAAGCATGGCTTTGCATGTCAAATTACCCATAAAATACAGGGTGGCCGGCCAAGGAGTGATGATGCTCCACTCATTCTAATTTAATATGTTTTTTTTGGTTAACAAATGATGGGAATAATAATAGGAAAGTGAACAAAAAAAGGGGTGTTCATACTTGCCATCTCCTAGCCGAAAAACCAAGAAAAAGAAAGGGAGAAAAATTTTGAAGAAGTTCGGCCATTGCTTGTATCTAGGAGGAGTGTTTGATGTTGTGGCATGAAAATGAGGGAGTTTGAATGCTTAATAAGGAGGGAAGAAGGAGTGTTCATGTTTTCTTTCTTTTGCAATTGTCGTAACTAGAGGAAGAAGAGGAAGCAAGATTCGGCCAAGGTGGTCCTTTAGATCAAGGTATGTTCAATGATATTTTTGGAAGTTTACACAACCTTTGGGTGATGAGTCTAAATTCCATCTATCCCATGGTTGGATTTGGGGTTGTTGGAAAGTTAGGATTCGGCTAAGGAGCTTAAAAAATTTTAGTTGATACCTTGATGCTATTAGCATGCTAGTTATATGTATGTGTTAAGTTGCTTGTTATGTTAGCATGAAAGTTGAAATTGTTAAGCTATTTTGTTGGAGGTGCCGAATTTAGGACTAAGAAGAGAATGAGTATTCGGCTAACATAGTGGAAAGGTGGGTGTTGCCGATTGTTAGATTTAGACTATGGGAGTGGCTATAATGGGCATTAAGATGTGGAACTTAAGAAATGTAGTTATATGTGGATTTACATGATGTTACAAATAGATGTGAAAATATGCTAGATTAGGAAAATTCGATCAAGTGTTCATGAGATGAAATTAGGTGTTTAAATGATGTTATAGTTGACATTGTACATATATACATACATTCGGCCATCTAATTGAGTATGAAGGTGGTGTTAAATCTAATTGTGATGCCCATTCCGAAGTATATATACATATATATATACATAAGTATGCCCATTCGTGATGTTACCTTTAATTATGTGTATAATCGACTAAATGGGTAATTAGTGAGGATGGTTGCCGAATATACAAACATACATATGCATGTGTAATTGAATTATGAATGTTTAGCAAGATGGTTAAACTAGTTGATTTATTGATTAAGCTCAAGGAGTTAAAGGAGGAGAATCAAGCAAAGGCAAAGAAAAGATCATCGAGTAGCCGAGTTGGAACCGTCTTACCCAACACAAGGTAAGTCATTAAGCATATATTTTGTATTAATTTAAATGGTCATAACGTCTATGTAATGATGCTGAATGGAATGATAAATATATATATACATGTATGCATGGGGTGATGAAAGTATTGAATGAAAAAGAAAAGAGGTGAGATGTATTGAGTTGTTGGTTTCGGCACTAAGTGTGCGGGTGTAAACATTTATGATCATGAGATTGGCACTAAGTGTGCGGGTTCAAATTGTATAGCACTAAGTGTGCGAGGTTGATTATATGGCACTAAGTGTGCGAGTTCGACTATTAAGCACTAAGTGTGCGGGCTTATTATACATTCTCTAATAAATATACATGCTCTAAGTGTGCGGCCTTATCGAGTCAATCATGGACAACGGTACGAGTAAACACCTTGAGCTCATGAGGAATAGACATTTTATTTATATTTGGGATTGAGCTTGGTAAGTCTTGAACCTATGTGGTGATTATACTTGAAGATAAATGCATCCAATGTCATATGGTGTAATGTATGAAATGTCAAAGTAAGGCTTGGTATGAGATCGAACCGAAATGCCTAAGGAATTATAGCACAGTTTGGGTATGGATGGAGGATTTTAATCCCGCATTATTTATTTTCTCTTATGATATATTATTACTGAACGGCAATGTAATGCTTATGACTTACTGAGTTATATACTCACTCGGTGTTTGCTTGTCACTTGCTTTAGGTTTCTTGGACTCGTCTTTTTGCGTGCTCGGGACTGTCATCGAAGTCATCACACTGGCTAGCAACTTTTGGTATCTTCTTTTTAGTCGGTCTAGGAGAATATTTCGGCATGTATAGGCTAATATGTTTTGTTGAAATTTGGTATGTAAACTTTTAGCCATGCGAAAATGGCATAAATGTTCGGTTGGATTTGGTTCTATAATGTTAGGTCGTAAGTCTTGGTAATTCGATTTTTATGCCATATGTCATGGTTGATTATTTTTGGTGTTAAAATTCATGATATGGCAATAGTGTAGTAGGGAGATGTTTGACAATGATTAGCCTTTGGCATGGCTAGTCATGATCATAATTTGTGATATGTATGATGAATTACTAGTTAGATCAAGGAGAAATCACGAAATAGGCATAGTTGCTTTAGTAACAGATGCTGGCAGCAGCAGTGATGTGAGATTGAAAAATCACTAAAAATAGTAGGAATGGAATTAATTAATGAATAAATTATGTAATCGAAGCTCGATGAGTTTATTTTCATATAGAAGAAACGAAACGACCATATGAGCTGTATGTTAGGAGATAATTAAACTCTTGTGAAACAGGGCCAGAGCGATTTCTGGATCCCCTGTCCTGACTTTAGAAATTCACCCTAAATTAATCAGAGACAATTAGAAGTCATGCTTTATATGTATAGATTCCCTTTTGAGTCTAGTTTCATTAGAAACCAACGGCATAAGTATTGGAGCTCTGTAAAGGGAGATATCTAAGTCGTAATGCACAAGGGTCAGAGTAGTCGAACCCAGGAACAGGGACGACTTTAAATAATAAACTGTACCAATTGGCCCAACCAAAAATTCTACAGAAATTCTACCATATAGATATATGAGTCTAGTTCCGGGGAAAATTTACGGAACTGAATTTCGAGTTTCAAAACTCAAGATATGATTTTTAAAGTGACTAGTACGCGGATTGGCAGCTTGTCTGGGAAATTTTTAATAAGTGGTTTGAAGTCTGTTAACACCTCGTTTTCGACTCCGGCGACGGTCTCGGGTTCGGGGTGTTACAATTTTGGTATGAAATATTACCGGTATGTACATTAAATTCTTGAAATGTGATCACTTGATGAATTCATCCATGTGAGTTGAATCTTATATGTGAATTACATGGCTAACATGTTCAGGATTTGTGTTTAGGCTTTTGGCCAAAATGGTTTGGATATGTTTATATACTTACCTTAAATGTGATTAAATGGTAAGTTAAATTTTGTATTATACGAACTTACTAAGCTTAAATGCTTACTCTGTGTTATTTTTCATGTTTTATAGTAATTTGGAGGCTTGTTTGGGTTGGAAGCTGGTCAGAGCTATTTCACATTATCCATCGGCTCTTTTTGGGTACTTTTAATAAATTAATTCTGATTATAATGGCATGTATAAGTTATTTTGGCCATTGATGGCATATAAATGTTTTGTTGAGACTAGTCATTTGAATGGCTTGTGTTTGGTATATTTTGATGTGTATATAAGTGATTTTATCATGTTTGAAGTGTGAGTTTTATTATGCATATATGCATTTGGTTACCTAGGTAAATATGAATAATTGATTGACATGATATTAAATTGTCATTTGAGGGGCCTAAAGGCACATTGGTTGTATGTTGTGATAATACATATTTAAGACTAGATTTTGGCTTGCTTGGAATGCCTTGTTGTGGCTTGTGAATGTGCAAATTGTTGTGTTTAGGTTGGTACCGAATTGAGTGAGAAATGTGGTTAGAAAATTGCCTATTCTATCTACACGGGCAAAGACACGGGTGTTGCCTCAACTGTGTGTGACTCCCGTGTGTCTCCTGTATCTTTTAATTTACACAATTCAGTATGCTCAAATTGCTCACACGGCCTAGCACATGGGCTGGGATACGGCTGTGTGTCCCTATTTTGAATACCCACACGACCTGAGACACGGGCGTGTCTTTAGACTGCGTGAGTCACATGCCCTGGCCTCACGGCTATGTGTCCCCTGCAACTTTGAAAATTTTTAATATTTTTGAAAAATTCTTTGAGTACCCGATTTAGTCCCGACTTGATGTTAATGCATATTTTGGGTCTCGAGGGCTCATATAAGGGACAATATGTTTTATGTCGATTGGTTTCTAACATGAATATTAAATAAGGTGAAATGTTTGAAATTTTTGTCTATTTATTCTGTAAACTCCGAAAATGCTCTGTAACCTTGTTCAGACGATAGATACGGGTTAAGGGTGTTACATTTATTGGTATCAGAGCTACGGTTTAGTCGATTCTCGGACTAACGTAGCATATATGAGTTCAACTATACATGCCATTACATAACTTGTGATAATGTTATATCTCCTGACCGTTTTAAAACATGTTTTTATATAGGAATGTCATCCAACCGATTTGATTCTGAAGAAGCTGAAAGTAACGCTCAAGCTTTTGTTCAAGGAGTAGCTTCGAGTGTTATGAGGCCCGTATCTGAGGGCCAAAGAGGAGAGGCTAAAGAAGCCTTTTTCCAGATGATGAATGAATGGTTCATTGAGTTTGTATGAACGAACCCGATTGCACAACAACCTCCACCCCTCCTATTTCTCAACCGGCTCCTGTTATTCCTCAAGATATAGAACCTATTAAATTGGTAAGCCTCCTGTTGATAAGATTTGTAAGTATAGGGATGAAGAATTTTGAGCTACAGCTGAGGATGATCCTGAAAGAGCTAAGTTCTAGTTAGAACATACTATCAAAGTTCTTGATGAGTTATCTTGTTCACCGGCTGAATGTCTTAAGTGTGCAATATCTCTGTTAAAAGATTCATCTTATCAGTGGTGGAATACATTAACTTCTATTTTGCCGAAAGAGAGGATTACTTGGGAATTTTTTCAAACCGAATTCCTAAAGAAATACATCAGTCAGAGGTTTCTTAACTAGAAACGAAAAGAATTTTTGGAACTTAAACAAGGTCGTATGGCAGTGTCTGAATATGAACGAGAATTTATTCGATTGAGCAAATACGCTAGAGGATATATTCCGGCTGAGACTACAATGTGTAAGCGGTTTGAAGATGACTTAAATAAAGATATAAAACTATTAGTCGTGACCCTCAAGTTGAAAGAATTTGTTGTATTGGTTGATCGGGCATATAAAGTTGAAGAGTTGAGCAAAGAGAAAAGACAAACTGAGACTAAAGCTAGAGATTTAAGTAAGAGATTAAGGGGAAAGTCATACCAGTCAGCATCAAAGAAATTAAAGAAATATCATGACCATTCTATTACTTCTACGGATACTCTGGTAGAGACAGAGGTACCCGACACTCTAGTCCTAAATCTCAGGCTACATTTATAGTGAGTATGGGTAATACTAGAAACACCAAACCTAAGAACAAACAGTGTAACAAACTACATTTTGGTGAGTGTCGAATGAAGAGTGGAGTTTGTTTTAGATGTGGTTCCTTTAACCACTATCTTAGATATTGCCTGGAGAAATCTAAAAAAGAGAGTATGCAAACTCATTCATATGTTTGCATGAAATTAGTGTCTAGTAAAAATTTACCTGTTGAGTTGACTGAATTCATGGTTAAAGTATCAAACCTTCTAGACCAGTATGTGTTAGTTGATAAGGTTTGCAAGAACTGTTCGTTAATGATTCAGGGTTACTGTTTCTCGGCTGATTTGAGGCTATTACCGTTTGATGAATTTGATGTGATAATGAGCAGATATTGGCTAACTTAACATGATGCTGTAGTAAATTGTAAACAAAAGCATATCATATTGAAATCTTAGAATGCTGAAATGCTTCATATTGAATAAGATAAATTGAATAGGTTGCCTATTGTGATATCAGCTATGTCAGTATAGAAATATATGAGAAAAGGTTGTAATGCTTACCTTGCTTATGTACTGGATACTAAAGTATCCGAGTCAAAGCTTGAATTAGTGCCAGCAATTTGTGAGTATCCTGATCTGCTTCCAAAGGAGTTACCTAGATTACCACCGATCAGAGAAGTAGAATTTTCTATAGAACTTGTACCGAGAACAACACTGATATTGATAGCACCATACAAAATGGCTCCTACTGATTTGAAAGTGTAGTTGCAAGAACTGACTGATAGGGGTTTTGCTTGACCCAGTTTTCACCTTAGGGTGCACCAGTTCTTTTTGTTAAGAAAAAGGATGGATCGATGAGATTTTGTATTGGTTACTGTTAACTCAACAAAGTTACAATCAAGAATAAATATCCACTACCTGGTATTGACGATTTGTTTGACCAGTTGAAAGGTGCCACAGTGAAAGATTCAAATGTACCAAAACAGCATTCAGAACTAGGTACGGACATTATGAATTTCTTGTGATATCATTTGGTTTAACAAATGCACCTGCGGTATTTATGGACTTCATGAACAAAATTTTCAGACCGTATTTAGACAAATTTGTCCTTGTATGTATTGATGATATCCTAATATATTCCCGAGATGAGACTGAACATGCCGAGCACCTGAGAATTATTCTGCAAACTTTGCGAGATAAACAATTGTTTGCTGGGACACATACTATCGGCTGAAGGCATCAAAGTTGATCTGAATAAAATTTTAGCAATTGTTAATTGGAAACCACCGAAAAACGTATATGAAGTCAGAAGTTTTCTAGGATTAGCTGGTTATTATCAAAGATTTGTAAAAGGGTTTTCGATGATAGCTACACTGATGACACGGCTATTACAGAAAGATGTGAAATTTGAATAGTCTAAAAATGTCAACAAAGTTTTAATTTAGTTGAAAGCTCTGTTGATCGAAGCACTAGTTCTGGTTCAACCTGAATTAGGTAAGGAATTTGTGATTTACAGTGATGCGTCATTGAACGGATTAGGCTGTGTTTTGATGCAAGAATGTAAAGTAATAACTTATGCTTCAAGACAGTTACAGCCACATGAAAAGAACTATCCAACACATGAAAAGAACTATCTAACACATGACTTAGAGTTGGCAGCTATTGTTCTTGCATTAAAAATTTGGTGACAGTATTTGTTCGGTGAAAAATGTCATATATTTATCGATCATAAGAGTTTAAAATATCCGATGCCGCAGAAATATTTGAATCTGAGATAGCACAGATGGCTCGAACTGTTAAAATATTATGAATTGGTTATTGATTACCATCCGGGAAAATCAAATGTAGTTGTGAATGCCCTGAGTAGAAAGTCTTTTTTTGCTTTACGAGTGATGAATACCTAATTGTCATTTTTTATGATGGCTCAATTTTAGTTGAATTAAAAGCTAAATCGATGTTTCTACAGTAGATCTGTGAGCTCAGAATTATGATGATGAGTTGCGAGCTAAATAGGTACAGTGTGAGTCGACTTCTAATTCAGAATTTCAAATAGGACTCATTGATTGTTTATTATTCAGAGGTAGAGTTTGTGTCCCGAAGAATCCAGAACTTATACAAAAAAATTTGCATGAAACTCATAATGGTAGCATGTTTATTCATTCGGGGAGTAATAAATGTACAATGATTTGAAACAGATGTAATGGTGGTCGGGAATGAAACGTGATATTTCTGAGTTTGTATCTAGATGTTTGATATGTAAGCAAGTTAAAACTGAACATCAGGTACCTTCAGGACTGTTACAGCTAGTAATGATACTAGAATGGAAATAGGATAGAGTTATAATGGATTTTGTATCGGGGTTACCCCTATTTTCGAAAAAGAAAGATGTCATTTTGGTTATCGTCGATCGTTTGACGAAGTCTGCACATTTTATTTCGATACGTACTGATTTTTCACTTGACAAATTAGTGGAGTGATATGTTTCGAAGATTTTCATGTTGCACAGTGTGCCAGTCTCTATTATTTTGGATAGAGATCCGCAGTTTGCATCGAGATTATAGAATAAGTTACAAGAAGCTCTGGGTACATAGTTACATTTTAGCATTGCATTTCACCCTCAGACTGATGGTCAGTCTGAGCGTGTAATACAAATTCTTGAAGATATGTTTTGTTGTTGTATTTTAGAGTTTGAAGGCAATTGGGAAAAATATTTATCGTTAGTCGAATACGCGTACAATAATAGTTTTCATTCAAGCATAAAGATGACACCGTATGAGGCTCTATATGGTCATAAATGCCAAACTTTGTTATATTGCACTGAGCTCTGTGAGGAAAAGATACATGGAGTTGATTTGATCCACGAGACTGTGGAAAAAGTGAAAGTGATTCGAGATAGCTTAAAAGCAATTTCAGATCGTCAGAAATCTTATGTGGATCTTAAATGTAAAGAAATAGAGTTTCAAGTTGGTGACAAGGCATTTTTGAAAGTTTCGCCTTTGAAGAAAGTTATTCGGTTTGGTCTTAAAGGAAAGCTAAGTCCAAGATTTATCGGGTCGTAAGAAATTACTGAAAGAATCGGACCTATTGCATATCAATTAGCTTTACCGTCAGAACTAGAAAAGATTCACAATGCCTTTCACGTGTCTATGTTACGATGGTACAGGTCTGACCCTTCACATGTTATCTCCTGACGGATGTTGAAATCCAGCCTGACATTACATATAGTGAGGAACCGCTCAGAATTCTAGCACGAGAGGTTAAAGAATTGAGAAATAAAAACGTAGATTTAGTAAAAGTTCTCTGGCAACTAAACGGTATCGAAGAAGCTACTTGGAAACCCGAGGAAACTATGAGAAAGCAATATCCGACCCCCTTTACTGGTAAGATTTTTGAGGACGAAAATTCCTTTAAGGGAGAGTTGTAACAACCCGTTTTCAATGAAATCGAAACAGTGGTTTCGGGACCACAAATCCAAAGTTAAAAGAAAATTTATTTTAATATTATTTTATGTTCTAAAGTATGATAGAAATATCATATAAAAATTTCATTAAGAAATTTTACCGTTTACATGTCTATTTTGATAAAGAGGATTAAATTCCATAAAGTGAAAAAGTTGAATTCTAGTAGCTAAACGGATTAAATAGCTATAGAATTTTAAATTGGAGGTCCTTATATAGCAAATAGACCATATAGAGTATTTAGTGGATAAGCATGATTATTCATCATTGGAATTTTAATAAATTACTAAGGTTAATTTTGGAAAAATTAAAGATTTAGGTGATGATAATAACTATTTTATCATATTATCATCCATTCTCATCATCTTTACCAAAATTAAAAGAAAAAAAGATGGAAACCCTAGTCATGGAAGCTTAAGTTTTAGGAAGCTTATTTTGCTCATTTCGATAAGTATTTTTTGTCTCATTTTTAATGATTTCTATGTTTCTGAGATCGTAGTAGCTTAATCTAGCTATATCGGGGATTAATTTGCAAAATTGTTTAAGTATTAGGGTTTTTCCATTGATGAACATGCTTCAATTTTGAAGTTTTATGATAGAAAATAAAAGGTTGTTGTTAGATAAACAACTTTTGTAAAGATAATTTTGATGAAATTATCAATTAGGGACTAAATTGAAAAGATGATAAATTATGGAAAATTTTTAGAACTTAGTAAAATACATGGGTTGCTATTAATATGTATGAAAAATTGACTAGGCTTGAGTAAGGATTAAATTGCATGAAAGTCATTTTCTGAGCCTAGGGACTAAATTGTAATAAATTAAAAGTATAAGGGTGAAATAGTAATTTTGCCAAAATATGTGCTGGACTAAATTGAATACGAATTATATTGAATTGAGTTAAATTCATTCGTATAGATCCAGATAGATCTCGTACAGAGCTAGATCGAGGTAAAGAGAAAATATCAGATTAATTACCTTTGTATCTACGTACACCTATCAAGGTAAGTTCGTGTAATTAAATTGTACATTCATATGTGTTAAATTGAATTATTATTTGTTAAATGTACAATTTCCATGAATAAATATCGGTTGTATATCCGACTATCACCGAGTCCTATTTGAATCGTAGAAATTCGTAGGATACAAATGACAATGCCATTAGGGTTATCGATTTTAGTTGATGTCCTGCATGTGTTGCGGGCAGAACATAGCTCTTATGAGCTTTCCGATTTACAGCTCTTATGAGCTTGCCGTTATACAGTTCTAATGTGCTTTTCGATATTCAGCTCACATGAGCTTCCCGTTATTCAGCTCGGAGGAGCTTCTCGTTTGTAGCTCGTATGAGCATACATGAATCTAAATTGACAGATTATAGTTCAGTACACCTCGTATGTACTACCCGTGTATCCAATGATATTCTAAATGGTTCAACGGGCATAATTCTATTATGAATTTATATGAGTTCGATATGAACTATTAAAGGTATGCACATGAAATTCATGAAATGTGATTACTTGATGAATTCATCCATGTGAGTTGAATCTTATATGTGAATTACATGGCTAGCATGTTCAGGATATGTGTTTAGGCTTTTGGCCAAAATGGTTTGGGTATTTGTTCGGGTTGGAAGCTAGTTGTGCTATTTCACACTATACACCGGCTCTTTTTGGGTACTTTTAATGAATTAATTCTGGTCATAATGGCATGTATATGATATTTTGGCAATTGATGGCATATAAATGTTTTGTTAAGACTAGTCATTTGAATGGCTTGTGTTTGGTATATTTTGATGTGTATATAAGTGGTTTTATCATGTTTGAAATGTGAGTTCAATTATGCATATATGCATTTGGTTACCTAGGTAGATATGAGTAATTGATTGATATTATATTATATTGTCATTTGAGGTGCCTAAGGGCACATGGTTGTATTTTGTGATAATACATATTTTAGACTTGATTTTATCTTGTCTGGAATGCCTTGTTGTGGCTTATGAATGTGCAAATTGTTTTGTTTAGGTTGGTACCAAATTGGGTGAGAAATGTAGCTTGGAAATGGCCTATTTTGTCCACACGGGCAGATAGACGGGCTTATGTCTCAACCGTGTGTGATACAAGGCCAAGTGACACGGCCATGTGTCCCCTGTATCTTTTAATTTACACAAGTCAGCGTGCTCAAATTTCTCACATGACCTAGCACACGGGCATGTGTTTTGGCTGTGTGACCTAGGTCAGTATACTCACATGGCCTAGCACACGAGCATGTGGCTTGGTCGTGTGTCCCAAGTCAGTATATTCACAAGGGCATGGACACGGCCATGTGTCCCTATTTCAAATACCCACACGACCTAAGACACGGGCGTGTCTCTTGACCGTGTGAGTCACACGACCTAGCCACACAGCCGTGTGTCCTTTGCAACTTTGAAAAATTTCAATGTTTTTTGAAAAATTCTTTAAGTACTTGATTTAGTTCCGACTTGATTTTAATGCATATTTTGGGCACGAGGGCTCATATAGGGGACAATATGTTTGATTTCGAATAGTTTTATACTTGAATATTAAATAATGTGAAATTTTTCAATTTTTTGTCTATTTGTTCTGTAAACTTCAATTATACTCTGTAACCCTGTTTCGATGATAGATACGGGTTAGGGGTGTTATGGTGGCCATAGGGACAACGTTACATTCTATTATCATTTATTTATTATCGTACTAATACTACTCCTTACCATGTTGATGGACCAAACAATAATCATAGGGGAGACCCCTAGTTTCGCATTGGGGATCATCTTTTTCAGAGTCCAAAACCGTGGGGTAGGTGTTGGTGAGGAACTTGGTAATCGATCTATTCGTGATGAATATTTTTCAAATGGATCCTAACTAATAAACATTATTTATGTGTTAAATTCATATTTCAAGTTAGATGAAAGTGAGATCGTTATTAAGATTGTGGCAAATCAGATCTATGATACAAGGTGTGGGGTCATTACCATTTGTTTGTGTGATATATTTATTTTATTACATTAGTAATTTAATTATATTAAAACATGATTATACTAAATATTCATGAAGGATTGAAAAACTTAACAAGATGAACACCAAGTGACTTTAACCGAGTGATTCTATGAAACGGATGATAATTGATGTGATTATGATTGTGGCTACTATGTATGCGTAAATCTCATCCTCATGATATGTGATGTATAGCTTATGTGATATATGTGATGATTTAAGCATATGAGACTTATATGTGTGTGTCTGAAAATTAAGATCCATGATCTAATGTGAAAAGCATGTGTAACATGTTAAAGTGATAATAAGTGATCAATAAGTGATATGTGATTATGAGAGCATGTTTACATGCCTAAGTGTAAAAGTGAATAATATATGTTAAAAAGCAAAATTTTTAAATCAGATGCATGGGGTGGCGTTTTGTGAAAGGTGGAACTTATGTGGCAGTTTATCTGTGATTATGTGGTTGTTATCTGCAAATATGTTGTGGTTTGTCCACAATGTGTTATGTGGCCACTTTTTAGCATTTATGTGGTGGCTTGTCCACAAATGGTGTGTTATTGGATGGATGAGTTCTAGGGGACTTCGATATATGGTGTGTAGCAGAGATGGGTAGGAAATTTTATAAAATGTGCATCATTTTTAAAGTATGCATCGACATGTTCATGCATAAGTATCATTATTAGAGCTTGTGATTATTGTGATGATTGATATGATGATATTGATATTTTGATATGTATGTGATTATATTTGTGTTGACCTCACACTGGCTTTAAAGCTCACCCCTTTTTAATTTCAACTTTTCAGATAATAATTGAAGTTAGGACGGACTCGGCTTACGAAGGTTCTCTCGGTTATTTTCAAAAGAATATATTATTTTGGTACTCGATATTTTGGGGATGTGTTTTTATTATAGTGGACTTTTGCTTGGGATTTTCTTTTAGACTTTGGATTATTTTGATTTTGGATTTTTTTGCATGATTTAGGTTTTAAAATTATTATTTAACAGATTGTGAAATTGACAATTTATGATGGATTTTTCATAACTAAGTCAAATAATGCCCAACAAGGGTTTTTTCAAAACTCAATACTTTGTTTTCGAAACTCAACACTATCTACTCAAAAAAATTGATACTTTATTAGATATATATTAAATCTATGTTTTGAAAATGACAAATGAGTATTAGTTATGTAAATTATCCGTTGCGATGTTTTAATTGAACTATGACACTTTCTGTAAAAATATCAAAACTTGAGTTTTCTAAAGATAAACAATTTCAAACAAAATTCAGTTTTCTCAACAAGGACATTTTGAGCGACGACGATTTTCAAGAGAAAATAGATAAATGGTTTTCTGTGCCATCAATATGGTAAATGTGATCTTTGATATTCGACCATAATGTCTAGGCTGGATTTAGGGGGTACAATCTCATCTAAAGAGCTCGTAACCATTGTTCCTAATTTAATAGTCTCTATCGGGATTCTCTACTTATTAGCTAAATCACTCAAAATTTACGAAGGTGTAGAACCTAAATCTACCAACGAGAACAAAGGGATTGATTACAAGACAAAAATACCTACAAACTCGTCGTTCGAATATAATCTAATCATACACAAACAAACAAAGGTGTGAGTGGTGGGGAAATTATCCAAGTCATGTTCCTGCAAGAAAAATTTAGGATTAAGGTAATATATTCTTGTTCCTACCCCACATGTAATTCAATCAAAGACATTTCAAACAATTTACGCAATCAAAGTAATTTAAACACTTGGGTTTTTGGATCCATGGGTTGCGAAACCCTAATCAGTACTTAACAACTTAGGTCCGAGTATTAAAAAACCTACACTTTAATACTACCAAATGTAACACCTTATATCCAACCCGGTCACCGAGCCCGAATATCAGGATGTCACACCACCGTCACACATCATAATCATTACAAATGGTCTCGTTATTAAGCAGACATCTTCTAATTTAGCTTTTGAATAATTACAAGTCACACATATTCCAGTCATCATTAAAACATGTTCAACATTCATCAAACGAACTTAAAACAAGAATTAAACATTCTTTTAGACCACCAAATATAATTCAAAAATATTCATGTAGGTATCGATACTAAATCAAAGGTATCGATATTTCTTTCAAATAGTATCGGTATTGCTTAGAAAATCGATACCAAAACAACATTTTGTTTCTCGCATAAAATCAAAATCTCAGAATTTATCGGTATCTTTCATAAAGTATCGATTATTCTACCCCAAGTATCAATACTCGTGATATGGTATTGATACCAAATTACATTACTGACTTCCTACACTTTCAAAAATCATGGAGATATCATTTTTAAAAATGAATATCAATACCTCTACTCCAGACCACAAAAATTTAGCAGTTGAAGGCATATAATCCATTCAAAATAATAACTACTTAACATGAAACTTTTACCTTAATAAGTAATTGATAAGTGTCAAAAGTAACATATTTTAATTTTGTTCTTAATCAGTTTTTGGATGATTAATCGATGCAAAATGGTAAATTTTATGCTCCTAATCCTTTAAATTCATGTTTCTATACTTAGGAGAGCATTTGGGAGTAAAACGAGTGAAAACGGAGCAAAAATCGGACAATTGGAGTAGATTTCAGGAGCCACACAGGATTGGCCCTTCCAACATGGGCTGGACACACGGCCATGTGAGCCACATGGGCTTCCACACAGCCATGTGCCAAACCTTGTGGATTTCACGATTCGCACTCAAAATACGCAGAAAAAATGAATTTTTAGGTTTTTTTGGGCATTCTAAGACCTATATATACCAAATATAAGAAAAGAAGTGGGAGTCGTTAGAGAAAATTGAAGAAAAGAACTCGAAAAACACCATTGAAGCCTACTTTGAAGTAGATTTCCACCAACATTGAAGATCTCATTTTGATCTCTATTTCTATGGTTATACTGTCCTTGATATATTTTTATTTGCGGTTATGAACTAATTTTCTAAATACCTGGAAGAGATTAACCTTATGATGAATTTTGTCTTTTTATTTCTATTTTACACAATAAATACTTGAATCTTGTTCTCAGCTATATGTGCTTAATTCTTGATTTTATGTTCATGGATTATTAATTCATGTTTGATGTGCTTAATTTAGAGGAGGAATAGACCCTGCTTAAAAGTAGATCTAGCATAATTGAATGGAGTTGCATGCAATCCTAGAAATAGGATGACATAAATCTATAGGATTAGAGTCAAATCTAATAGGGGAATCCATAGATCAAGTTCATGCAATAATAGGGGTTTTAATTAGAAAGAAATTTCAATTAACCAACCTAGAGTCAGTTACTCTTAGTCTTGAAGAGAGATATTAGCATAATTTAGGGATTTCTACGGATCAAGATATTAAATGAATAAAATGTTTAATTCATATTGTTAATGACAGATGCAGTCTAGCTGGATTCTTTCCTGAGTATTGTTTCGCTCTCTGGTTGTTAATCGATTATTTTCCTGATTTGTTCTTTATCGTGTTCTTAGTTAATTAATTTAGCTAATTTTAGTTTTAATCAATCATTCCAATTTGTCGGTTAAATAATAAAAATAAGGTAATTACTAGTACTTTTAGTCTTCATGGGAATGATATCTTGCTCACCGTAGCTATATTATTTATCGATAGGTGCACTTGCCTTTGTCGTAATTTTAATTGGTTTCGTGGACATCAATAATCACCAAAATGACCACAATAACAGTTCAATCGTCAAAAACATGTTCGAGTAAGCAAATGATATAACAAGAACATTATCCATAAATTCTAAGAACAATAAGCTATAAAAGTAGTCAAAACATTATGGCAAAGTTCATGGAACAATTCTACCACATTATTCAACATCAGTTGAACATACATACAATTCATGGCACTTCAACATAGCAAATATTCAAACCAAAACAAAACCAATGAAATAATTATAACATACATCAAAAGTGCTAGAAAAATAAACCCATAAAATACCATGAGGACCACAATAATAATCTATTAAAGTCTAACCATATTGCCTTATCCCCACAGTTCAAAAAAATAATATTAATATCACCTACACAAATACTAAAGCCTAAGTTGGATCACTTCCTTGGTGTCCCACACTACTCACGCCACCAACGCTAAATATTTGCAATGGTTAGATAGAGTAGGTGAGCTTAAACAAGCTCAATGAATGTCGAAGTAACCATAAAATTTACACAATATCAGAGGTTAAACAAGAGCATACTACAACACGTTCATGACAATATTCTAACCAAGTGACAATAACATATTCACGCTTCATAAAATCATAAATCTAGCAGATAGTGTCACATACAACTACACTCAGCTTACATACAAATAGTTTATTTTACAATAATTCATCAAGACTAAATAACATATACATGATTTAATAAATCACAAGTCTAGCATATATATATTCACATGCATTCATAAGTTAAATGAAAACGAACCAAACTACAATTACATACGCAATTTACTATGAGAACATACTAACATTTTCACGAAACTTAAATCAACTCATTTAGCATATTATTACAATATATAAGATCACATTTAAATGATAATTTGGCATTTGAGGCTATGAAACATAAAAGTGGGCTCTATCACCACACATCGGATACATGGATCTCCAACACACCATTTGACTCTTAAACATATCCCAAAAAGTGAAGCATAAAGCTAACACTCTCCAACACACCAAACAAGTCCCAAGGCCTTAATGCCTCAAAACACAATACATATAGGTGATTACTTACAATCCTATAGCATGCCTACTATACCCAACGGTTTCAGGAGATCACAAAGCCAAAATATCCACAATTACACATTTTTAATTATTTATTTAATGTACATCATCTTTGTTCATATTCATTAATTTAAATCACAACTTGTACACAATGCATGCTTATCGGATTCACAATTAATTGCACTTTACATGCCACAATAATGCTCATTGAGCCATCACATATCCCACCACATATGTGTGCATTATAATCAGTACATTATATATCACATACAAGTATTCTCACATATTACCTATCATAATAATATCACATTCCACAATTCAACACATATATACTTACCAAAATTTCGCTCGTTTTCTCTACATATTTACATTATTAACATATCATTATCATTGTCATTTGGCATGTATATCATGCATACAATACAACACAATTCACAATAGTCATCACTTATGTCTCATATCACAATATCATATCATAATAATCAATCCACAATTATTCACATAATCACATAATTTCCAAAATAAAACAAAGGAAATAGAAAGCTTATGCTCAAAACTTAGGATAGGGGTTTAGGTTACTCCTAAGCTCCCAATTAACACTATGAATCATGTCTACAAGTAGTGATTCCAAACACTCACCGTTCACGTTTTTGCCTATTCACCAAAAGTTTAAACTAGCTTTTCCTTGCCTTTATCCTTACTCGTTGAAGGTTGTAACTATTCCAACTCTTCAAAAAGGTAAATCACACAACAACACAGTCAACAATTAGCTAAAGACTCACTTCAAACAATCAAAACACAAGCCTAAGCTAAATTCTCTTATAATCGAAACCTTCGACATAGAAAACTTGAAATTCGATTATCACGGTCTATACATAATCCTTTTACCTAAAAACAATTTTTTTCATCTAATTATTCACCTAAGACTGATTCTCAACCTTTAAAGTACTCAAAACTACACAATATATGGTATCGAAATCTTTGACATGTTTATGGCAATTTTCACGAAAATTCATTAAAACATTGGAAATCTTTAACAAAACTTTAAAGTAAGTTTAGAAAACTTCTAATCATGTCAAAACTAATTGAAAAGCACTTTCCAACCATGGTTTTACCCAAACTATCGAAATCCACCATTAACGACCCAATTTTTAGCTTTTATTTAAAACATGCGATTTAACGGCTAAAAAATCAATTTAAAGGATCAAATAACATAAAAAAACTTATAAGGAACCGAATCGTTATCTTAGTTGATGAAATATCGAATGTTTGATCGAAAACCCAAAAGACCCAAAAATTCAACAATGGAGAAATCTATGGCGCTCTTGGATTTTTTTTCTTGAAAAACTATGGAGATTTATGACTTGGGAAATGATAGAAATCTAAGGAATTAAGTTTGAGAATCAAAATTAAATGAGAGGAGCTTTGGAATGCAATGGACAGTAGAACAAGAATATGGAGAAAAGACTAATCTGGATTTTATAAAGATGAAGGGGGAAATAGGGTGAAAATTAAAATTTGGTTTAATTGCCTTTTAAAAATAATAATTTAGACCCTTTTACAAACCAGTCCTTATTTCAAAATTGAAAGTCTTTTGAACATTATTTTCAAAAATTGTTTTAATTTCCAAAATGTCATAGATAAAAACATTTCTGAATATTATTCTAATGAAATCCCCAAGCTCATTAGAGTTAACATCCCCATTTTAGCCTCGAAGCTTCTAGGCCCAATTTTAAGGTGTGACACCGTCAAGGTAATTCCCTACTTACTCCACATATAATATAAACATGCATCTCACACAAAACAAATTATTTATTACTATAACACGGTACGCCATTTATCAATATGTCAATTCAAAATCATTTGACATCCAGTAATCATTCTTTCAAGCGTACATATACTTACATAGTGTTATGCATTCATAGAACATTCATTCACCATTTTCATACATTACCATGAATTCAAACAAACTTAGAACAGACACAAACACAGATCACACAAGTAGTACATTATCAATAGCCACCCATAGGTAGGGTATAAAAACTCACTTGAACCCTTTCATTCTCGTCAGCCTAGCTTTTCCAAATATCAGAGCCTCCTTGTCTTGGTAGCTAAGCATAACATCTCATACACCAATTAAACAATGGGAAATTAACTTATAAACCCAAAACCCAATCTCATGCAAAAGCTTATTAATGATTTCAGAAATCATACTTTTCTTTTCCAAATTCCACAGATATAGGAATATAGAAAGGCTTTCCAGTTCCTTAGATTCTCTACTTTCAAACTTCAAATCTCACGATCACTGCCCCATGCAACGCTCTTTTAATCTCCTCTTCTTTGGAGAAACTGAAAAAGACAATGCAGATAAGAAAAAAAATTGTAATAAGAATTTAAAAGAATTTCCCCTAGCTGGTTAAGGCTTCCTGCATATATAAACCTTCACGCACGACCACCAAAGCCCCAAATAAGTCATCCATCGACAATCATTTTGTCTTTCACTAAGGGACCAGTCAGTTCCAACCTAACCGAACCAAAATTGAAACTTAACTAATTACCAACTAGCCACAAAATTTCTAAAGTTTTCCAGTAGAGCCCGCCAACTTACCATTTTATTCAATTAACTCCCAACTCTCTTTTAAATTCGGGACTTTTAGTGAAAACTAGGTGTGACAAGTAGCACTTGTCTTTAGTTATAAGTTGTTTTGTCCTCTTTAAATGAGCATTATAGCATTACTTTGTTACTTCCTTGTACATTCTTAAGTTTTCATAAGCATTTTCTTGCCATTCATCTAGCTCATTGGGCTACAACATTTCTTCTTCACCTATCTTTTGACATCAATCACCTTAAACAGGACACAGTTCCAACATGTCTTCATGAGTAATTTTCTAAAAAGAATGTTGAGCTACATGATCAATAGAATTAATAGAATAAAAAGTAATATCTTGCTCACTATAATCTCTTATAACATCACATGTTTGAAGAGTAACCTCTTAATCACCTATCCTAAGCACAACTTTACCTTTATCAACATCAATAACAGCTCTAGCAATGGCTAAAAATGGTCGGCCTAAAATCAAAGGTGCCTTAACATCCTCGTCCATGTCAAGTATCATAAAGTCAATAGGGAATATAAATTTATCTACTTCAACAAGACGATCCTCAATAATACCCTTAGGATACTTATTGATCTTTCAGCTAGTTGAATGCTCATCATAGTAGGTTTTGGTTCCCTTAGACCAAGTTTGTTAATCATTTTATAAGGTATTAAATTGATGTTAGCACCTAAATCAGCTAAAGCTTTTTCAACAGAAAAACTACCAATAAAACAAGGGATAGTAAAACTCCCTAAATCCTTAAGCTCAATAGGTAGTTTGTTCTGGAGAGCGACTAAACATTCTTCCTTAAGCTACTCAATGGATAGCTACTCTAATTTCCTTTTATTTATCAAAAGCTCCTTTAAAAATTTGGCATACTTGGGCATCTGATAAAGAGCTTCAACAGAAGGTAAGTTAATATGCAATTGTTTAAAAAGTTCAAGAAATTTACCAAAATTTTCATCCATGTGGTCTTTCTTCAAATTTGTTGGGTATGATATTAGTGGTTTGTATTCTCCAAACACTATTTTTTCCTTTTCCTGCTATCCTCAACCACATCATTTTTCTCAATAACTTCTTCTTTCAGCTTCTCTTCAAGCTCAGCTAACACCTTTCCATTTCTCAAAGTAATTGTGTTGACTTGCTCTTTTAGGTTGGTTTCAATGTTACTAGTTAAAATGCCTTGTAGTCTCTCTAAAACCAATTTAACAAACTGACCAATTTGATTCTTGAGACCCTGAATAGATGTCTGTTGACTCCTTAAAGCTAATTCAATTTTCTGAAATCTACTTTTGGAAACTAAAATAAATTTCACAAATATCTCTTTGAGGCTTAAATTCTTCTATTATTGGTGAGGCTACTGAAAACCTATAGGGGGTTGTGATATCTGATTCCCTTGACCACCCCAGGAGAAGCGTGGAAGATTCCTCCATCCTACATTATAGGTATGGCCAAAAGGTTTATTCTGAGGTCTAAAATTATTACCTATAAACTCAACTTGCTCATGCTCTATGTTAGACTGGTAGACATTCCTCATTAATCATACCCACTCCAGCTGCATCACAGAAGTCATCTGCTTCCCTAAACTCAAACCATCTATTTTTCTACCAAGATCTTCAACCAGACTTGCCAACATAGCAACTACATTTATATCAAAAACACCAGCTACCTTGGTAGGCTTCACTCTTGTAACTTGTCACTGATAATTATTCATTGTCATCTCTTCAATAAACTCTTGGTTGCTTTAGGTCTTTTGTTATTCAGTGTTCCCCCAACTGTTGCATCGATCATTTTCCTAGTTGATGGATTTAAACCATTTTAGAAGGTTTGAACTTGTAGCCATAAAGGTAAACCATAATGACGGCACCTTTTAACCGATCCTTAAATCTCCCTCATGTGTCATAAAGTGTCTCAAACTCAATTTGAGCAAAAGAAGAGATATCATTCCTCAACTTGGTAGTCTTAGCTGGTGGAAAATAGTTTAATAAGAACTTCCCTATCATCTGAGCCCAAGTAGTGATGGAACCCCGTGGAAGTGAATTCTACCATTGTTTCACTATGTTCTTTAAAAAGAATGGGAATAGCCTTAGGCATATAACATCATCAGAAACACCATTGATCTTGAAAGCATCACAAATCTCTAAAAAAATTGCTAAATACGTGTTTGGATCTTCATCTTGTAACCCATCAAACTGAACATATTGTTGCACTATTTGAATTGTATTCTACTTGATCTCAAAATTATTTGCAAGAATAGTCGATCTAATGATATTAGACTCAGCCTCAGTTAGAGTTGGCTTGGCGTAATCATACATAGTCAATGGATGAGGATCCATTCCTTCAATAACGTCTTCTTTCTCTTGATTATCTATGACAATTTGATGTTGGTCTTGCCTTACGTCTTTAACCTCTTTTCAATTTTTGCAAATAGTTTTTTCAATCTCACAATAAAAAAAATTATCCATTCCATTAGGTTGCCTTTAGTTATAAACCAAAAGAACCTGTCAAAAACCAAATAAAAACTAATCAAAATCTCAAAATTAAATTAAAATTTAAAAATAAAATAAAATAAAATAAAAATGGTTAAATTAATATAACTAAGGTTTTCCTAATATTTTAGTCCTCGACAACGGCGCCAAAAACTTGATGTCCACTAAACTAACTAAAAATTTAACTATGGCAGGTGCACCTATTAATTAATAGTATAGCTATGGTGAGCACAAATATCGTTCCCTTGAGGACTACAGTTACTAGTATTTATCGTCTTTTTATTATTTAACCTAATAATTCAAATAATTGATTAAAACTAAAATTAACTAACTAAATTAACTAACGAATGTGTCAAAGAAATAAAACAAAAAAATAAAATATCAATCAAGTGACAAAACAATACCTAGGTAAAATTCCACCTAAACTTTATCTATAAGTGTAATAACTCGAAGGTCAGGAGTGTCGGGAAACGTACTTCTGGGACCCTGTCCAAGAATCGGGGCCTTAATTATTTTTAATTAATACTTTACTTAAGTTGTCAAAAAAGGGAATTTTTTGATAATTAGATAATTTTAAGTAGCAAGTGTTTAATTAAGTAAGGGGACTAAATCAAATAGGTGATAAAAGTGGGAATGAATACTAAATTTATAAAGAGGATAAATATCAAAGGACTTAGGAATAAAATAAACCATTATTTAAATGGGTTTTATTAGTGGATGAGTATGAGAATAATATATATGTTATAATATTAATAATTATAATATGATAATTATAATATGTAAAGGAAATTAATAAATCAAAAGAAAATGTTAATAATGAGATAGGAAATCAAATAAAGAAAAGAAGGTGAGTGAAGGGGGTTGTTTTTCTTCTTTCTTGTTGCTGCCAAAAAACGTTGAAGGTTTAAGGGGAAAAGCTTGGTTATTTCCTTTACTATATTTGAATGCACGTAATTATTTCTCAAAGGGATTTTCATTTTGATTATATTTTTGAGTTGGGAATAGATTAATTTAGCTAATCCATATGATAGAATATAGAATTTTTAGAAGTAGTGGATAATGCCATAAATGAAGTTTAAATTTTATTTTTGATTTAATGGTGAACTTTAATGCATGGATACTTTATGGAAAAACTTGTTAAGGATAATCTTCTAATTTGTACATTAGTGATATATTGAATAATGAGATTGAGCTTGATGTTGTTGGGAGAATTTTGGCATGCAAGGGCTATTTTCTTTGGATGTTTACGAGCTGGAAAAACTAATTAAATGAAGAAGGGATGTTAATTTCAATTGTCATTTTAATTTAATTGTATGATGAGTTTAAATGGAATTGATTGTTAGGGATGTAGCTGCTGTTAAATTCTAGATGGCATGGTATTGAGTGATAAATTTCAAGAGTATAAGGACCGTTTGGGAATTAGATAGCTATGTATATAAATATATTCGGTGGGATGAGGAAATTATTGTAGTCATTGGATGTCTGGTTATATTTGTGGCAAGGACTAAGTTGATTGAATACCAAATGTTAATGGTTAAATGTGTAACTATGATTATTCAGTAATTGATTGAATTAAATTAATATTTCTAGATCGAGAAACGAGAGATTTCGTTGCCAATCGTGGAAAAGAGAAAGCTACTAAATAATTATTTACAAGTGTAATTCTGGCATAGACTTGAACTTAACTTTTCTATTTATCATTTAATTAATCAATGTTAAACTAGTACTTGATATACAATTGTATGTGTTTCATTGAATTCGGATGTAAGGAAATGAATGAGGAAATTCTGGAAGTAAATAATTAAACAAACATCGTTGGTTTATCCAACTAGAGCTGGGCTCACTATGGATTTTGTCAATATATTCGACTGGCACTGGGCGCAACTTTTGTTAGATTGTCTAACTAGTGCTAGGCACACAATCGCCGGTATAACTAACTAGCGTTGGGCGTAAATATCATTGGTTTATCCAACTAGAGTTGGGCTCACTATGGATTTTTTTTGATATATTCGACTAGCGCTAGGCGCAACTTTTGTCAGTTTGTCTAACTAGTGCTGGGCACACAATCATCGATATAACCGACTAGCGCTGGGGGCAAACATTGTTGGTTTACCCAACTAGAGTTGGGCTCACATTCAATATCGTCAGTTAATCCGACTAGCGCTGGGCGCAAACTCTTCTACGGTTTATCCCCTAGGCACCAGGTGCCATGTAATTAAGAGACCACATGGCGAGGTTATATGAATTACCGAAAGAGTTGGTTATAGGTATTATTAAAGAAGAATCAAAACTTTTATTTGGTTGAGATATGACCTCATATGAATTGGTTAATCTTGTTGTTAGTTTTATGAATGAAATTTATTAAATATTAATTGGTTTCCATGTTTGCAGGTTAGATAAATAGTAGGCTAGGACTCGGCATCCTGCAAGAGTCATGTACTCAACATTGGTGATGTTTTCTTTTGTAAGGTTGGCATGTACCTAGGGTGTGAATAGGTCGTGTGTCCCTTGTAGGTTCCTTAGCATGCAAGTCAGGCAGTTACATGGCCTAGTACACGGCCTGGCACACGAGCATGTGGCTTGGCCGTGTGGCCCAAGTCAGAGAGTTACACGGGCTAGGACACGACCATGTGTCCCTATTTCGAAAGTTACACGGCCAGAGACACGGGCGTGTGTCTTAGCCATGTGAACCACATGGCCATGTGACCCTTGTAGTCAAAATTTTGCAAGTTTTTCTTAAACCTTCCAAATGATTTCAAATTGGTCCCGAAATGTTTCTAAGGTATCTTTAGGGTCTCGAAGCTTGATTTAGGGATGATACGCATGTAAATGATTGGATTATAATATGTTTATAATTATATATGAATTGTATGTTTAATTGTTTTAATTGTGTTGTAATGTTCCACAACCCTAATTTGGCGACAGATACGGGTTTAGGGGCGTTACAATAGGTTTCAATCTAATTTATTCAATTTTGTTTCTTAGTTTCTTTGATCCATAGAAATCCATAATTTGTGCTAATATCTCTTTCAAGCATAAGAGTAACTAACTCTAGGTTGATTAATTGAAATTTCTTTCTAATTAAAACCCCTATTATTGCATTAATTCACTCTATGGATCCCCTTATTAGATTTGAATCTAATTCGATACATTTATGTCGTCTTATTTCTAGGATTGCATGAAACTCCATTCAATTATGCAAAATCTAATCATAAAAATGGTCTATTAAACCTCAAACTTATGCACAACAAACATGGATTAATATTGTCACACATGTGAAATGTAAGTTAATAATTGAGAAATTTTACATTTTAAATCAAGAACCTGTTGATATATGTGAAAAAGAAAAAATTACAAATTAGTCCTTAAACTTCTGCAACTACTACAATTCAGTCTAGGTAAATTCGTACGGTTTATGATTTAACATCTATACAAAATTTTTTATGATATAATATGATATTATAGGTATGATTGTTTTATTGTTGATATAAATTGGTTGAGAAATATTATTGAATTTTAATACTTGTATCGGATGAACGCGAGATAGAGTACAATCGAATGACAATGTGTTATGTGGGGATCGGAGTGGAGATTGATGTGGTGTGATATATATATCTTTCCCCAGTAGGCTGAGGTTTAGCATTTGTTGTGAACTCTCATGTTATACTCCTTGTTTTAATGTGTTTTAGGTTGGACTAGCTCTTTGGAGCAATTGGCGTGTTATTGGGTGGATTAGCTCTTATGAGCCTTTGGCGTGATTTTGGTTGGACTAGCTCTTCAGAGCATTTGGCATTTTATTGGGTGGATGAGCTTTTACGAGCATTTGGTGTATTTTCGGATGGAATACTATGTTCGTATCTGTAAGTCGTTCACCAGATCATAAACTATGGTATTATACTTATAATGACTTTGAATGGTTCGATACATAAATGATATCGATAATTGAATCTATTGTGGATATATATATGTTCTCAAAGAGTATTATTTTAATCTTTCTTTGAATTGTGAAATTCATCAGTTAACATTGTGGATGACAAGAAACACATGTAATTTAGTTATTATTGAATGATTTATTATATTTACTTCAGTAAGATTTATCGTTTTTGTATGTCAAACTTACTAAGGTCCAATGAGCTTATTTTTGTTATTTTTTGTTCTTGTAGATACTTTTGAAAATCGGCCGGTCAAATCAGCACTAAAGTCACACTATCAACCTATTTTCAGTAGTTTTTGGAACGTTTATTTTGGGATTATATGGCATGTAATAGGCTTGTTTGACATTACTATTGTTTTGGTATATAAATCTTTAAACAGTGATCTTAAGTGCAAATAGTTAAGTTATATGATATATGAGAATGAGGTAAGATTTTTTTTAGTACAAGTTTTTAGCATGTGTTATATTGAGATGTTGTGATTTGAGGTGCCTATGATAGGCATATTGTTTAGGTGTTAAGTTATGTGAACTAATAAGTTGTGATTGATGAATCATATTGATGTATAATTTTGTATACTTGTGGTACCAATGAGGATACATTGGTTAGGCACTTAGGATGGTTGATTTAGCATGTTTTAAGCTTGTATAATGTCATTTTGAATAGGTTTAATAGCTAATAAATGGGTTACTTAGATCTAAGAAGCTTGAAATGGTAAACTTGTCTTTTAATGTTCATCTAGGTGCACACGACTTGGGACACGCCAGTGTTACTTGGCCGTGTGCCACACACGGATTGAGGCACGGTTATGTGTTTTAACTCAATGAGTTACATGGCCTAGCACATAACCTGCGACATGGCCATGTGTCACAAGACAGAGAGTTAACACGATTTGATACACGGCCTGTGACACGACCGTATGACCCAATTTAGTGAGTTACACGGGTAGGAACATGGGTTGAGACACGACCGTGTGCCCTTAATTCAAAAGTTACACGGCCTGGGGGCATTCCGCACGGTTATGTGTCAATTTTGGAAAATTTTCAAATTTTTCTTAAAACTTCTGATTTGATTCAATTCAGTCCTAGATCGCTTATAAGTTATTTTTAAGGCTTCGAAGGCTCGATTTAGGGACTAAATGATTGTGTTTGATATATTTTGAATAAGATTAAATTATTGACTGTTATGTTGTTAAATATTTTACGATTGATCGGTAATACTTCGTAACCTTAATTCAACTATGGAGACAAGTTAGGGGTGTTACACAATTGGTTTGATTTCACCCTCCCCATGACTGATTGAATAGTAACGTAGATTTTTGCCAGATTTTCTTTTACCTAACCCTGGATTTGGTAAAAAAATCGGGGCACAAATTCAGTTAATATTGCCACTTTTCAAAATCCATTATAAGGTATTGGGAGTATATATATATTGTGAAGGGGTGCACTTAGATGGTTTTTCTTTTCTGATTGCATTCTGATTACTTCTTTTCATTCTAAACGTTCTCTTATTTTTCTTTGGTTAGCTAAAGCTAAGGTTCTATAAATCAGTGGATGATTCAACCTCTTGGTAAGTTCGATAGCTCTGCATGTTATGATAGTAAAGAGTAGGGATGTGTAAAAGATGTAAGAACAGTATGTTTTAAGTGGAAGACCCTACGTGGGGGTCGTGTATAGATGAAATGTTAGTAACCTATCAGTAAATAAGGTTTTAATAGAGGTTCTATGATCTTTTGAGCAGTGGTTGCTGCTGCATTGGGAAGGATAATTGAAACAAACGTTTTGAGTCAAGGTAAAGGTGAGTCTCTAGAACCGACTTCTATATATCATTTTAATTCGAATAAATGGTTGATGCCTCTGTAAATAGGTATGTCTCCTTGAGAAATTATTTGTGTAGATGTAAAAGAAGAGTATTGATAGTTGTTTGAATATGAAGTGACATGATAAGTATCTTTTTTGTTAGAGAGTTGGTACGCCATCTCTAGAATGTGTGGGTGATAGTAATTAGTGTTACATGTGTGTACGATCAAAGTCTAAGTAAAATGACTTTTACTATGGTACGAGTCTAGTACAGGCGATTCAGTGATATGAATAAATGTGAAGAGGAGATATATCGTGTAGCCTCTGGTAGGGTAGATATATTGCTAATTGGACAAGCAGATCACTGTGAAAATGGAGATTTATTGTGTAGCTTCTGGTAGGATAGATATATTGCTAACCGAACTGGTAGATCACAGAATAAATTTATGGAAATTTCATGGCCATGGCATCATATGATAATACTCCAAGAGGGAGTGAAGGTATAAGACTATGTGGGAGAAGCCTCATGGCATCCACTGGGATGGTCTGCCGGGATAGTTTTATTTTATTTGATTAAGTTTTATTTTATTTTATTCCTCAAAAAAATATGAGCAAATTGATTATAATAAATGTTTTAAGATTTAAGCTTTAAATTAAAAATAATTTCAATTTTATAAAAAATTATTTGAATATTTAATTAGGGATGAATCTACTTACACTGATGTAAAACTATTACACTCTTTCATATCTCTTTGTACAATTAATATTTTAGCAATCCAATTGTCAAATTTATCAATATAATTGTACTTGTCATGGATGTAAATTTTTTAAACCAAACTGAATTTTCTATCATATTGACCTAAAATACTATATATATATTAATAATTATTGAATGATTTGAAAGTTTTTTTTTCTGCATAAAACAAATAGTTAGAAATTTTTATTTTACAACAAATTTGACATGCATGATTCATATGAATAAAATATAAAATGTAACGATTAGATTGTTAAAATATTAATTATACAAATAGATATAAAAAGGTGTAAAATTACTCTAGTTACACCAGTGTAAATAGATCCCTCACCTATTTAATTAGTATTGTCGTTATATATTACTAGAATGTTTTGTTTGTTATTTTTCACGATATAATTTTAATTATAATGAGTGGAATTATTTATTTACTTCAAAAAATTTAAATAAAATATTTTTTTAAAATCCAACATTTCATTAAATTAAATGATGAATGGTTAAATTAGGTATAAATTCTTTATAGTCAAATTATGGTTATGATTCCTATATTATGTTTAAATATAATATTTAGATCTATACTTTAATTTAACATAATTTGATTCATTTATTTTTATAAAATTATTATTTACTTCAAATAGTTGACACCTTTAATTATTCTGGTTAAGATGTTGAGGTCGAATTTTTTCTAAAAAATACTCATTTCAACTTATTATGCTGAAATAGTATTTCTTGTGTTAAAAATGTGTTTATAAAAAAAATTCACCTTAACATTTTAATCGGAATAGCTAAGGATGTTAACCATTTGGACTAACAAATGCTATCATAAAAGTAAATGACTAAATTAAGTGAAATTAAAATATAAAGATTAAAACTCGAATATGAGCCTAATAGAAGGATCAAAACTCAATTTGACCTCTGATAATGATTTTGTAAAAGAAAGGTAAAGAAAAAAAAAAGAGAGCTGGAAACGTGGCATATACAAAGTATCCCTGGGAACATTCCTAATAAATATTATTCAACAAATATATAGAAAACCGAGTTCTTAGCTGTTGCAGAACTTAAGTGTTTTTTTTTTTTTCAACAATTCCAAGCTGTTAAACAAGTTATTTAATCTTTCCTTTTAATTAAATTACAACAATTCTTTGTAAGTGGTTAAGCTGTAAATTTAACAATATATATATATAATTTTTTGGAGCATGCGCAGTTTGTCGCTTCTTTGCTTATACAACAAGGGATAGGAGCATTACAATACAATGGACAAATTTTCTCAACCACTGAATCACTCATTGCTGAATTCTTTATTTGTCTAAACAAAAATCAGATTTAATAATCATTCAATGAAGAAGATAAATGCTAGGTTTGCTGACCTACTCAGCATTCCATATCCTGATAAGACCTTTTCTTAAAAACGAATTTATTACTGATCTTTTAAATAATTATTTATGCCATACCCTTTTTGAACTCCAGTACAAATGAACAACTGATTAGTCCAACTAATACACCTCGATTGTCCAATTGCTTAATTTATCTCAAATACCCATTTGCTTAATTACTATTAAAATTACTTAGTTTTGATTTTCTTTTAATACTTTTATAAATTTTCATCGATTTTTAAAATTGCTTAATTTTTGATTTTTGAATATTTACATGGATTTCCATCTATCATTGAAGGATCTTGTACCATGTAGTTTTGAAGAATTTAATACTTTTACTATAATTTGATTTTTTTTCCTAGTACTTTACCTTTTAAACTGAATACCTTCAATCTTGAGGGTGACTTCTTTTTTTCATTAATTCTGTGAAGTAAGTTGAATTATTTTTTGAGATAATATAATATTTGGCTACTAAATTTGGTAATTAAGTCCACTTTGATTCTATACTTTTTTTTTTGTACTTGAACTTGGCAACTAGATCTATTTTGGTCCATGAATTTAGATTCTATCAGGATTTGATGATATGATCGATGTTCTTGAAATAGGACTGGATTGGTCGGTCGAACTGGTTGGACCAAGAATTGACCTGTATACTAGTTCAAACAAAGGGATTGAATCAAAACCTACACGAAATTAGTAAAAATTGAAAACTGGGACATAAACTAGTAATTGAACCAATAAAACTGGTTTAATAATTTTTTCATTTTTTGAATTTTTTAAAAATTTTAATTATTTATTTAATTATTGTTGGTCTAGAATTGAACTAATCAAATTGATTGAATCGGGAACCAGTCGTTTAAAAGGTTTAACCATTGGTCTGTTATTAGAATATTGTATGTGACACTCTAGAATTGTACTATGCCGTTACCTAAAAATTTATATAATTTTTTAAATTTTAAAATGATGAAATGACACATTCTTCGAGTACCACATCATCAAACTTTTTATATTTTTCAAGTATAGAGACCAAAATGAATCTAATGCCAAGTTCAGGACCAAATTTGTATTATCCCTTTAGTTCAAAACATATGATGTGTTGGGTATAAACTTGAATTAAGCAACGAATAAGAACGGATAGAGAAAATTGGAAACAAATATTTATTTGAAAAAACTCCTTTAAAGAGGATAAAAACCACGGGCAAAGAAAACTTCACTAAACGGCAAATAATCGAAGAAGAGTAAAAGATGGAGAATAATCAAAACAAGCCGTTAAATCCCGCAAAAATATAAAACTCTCTAGATAAAACACAAAATTCCATTAAACTCTCTTTTGTTGTGTTTGTTTCATCTAAACTCTCTATGGTTTCTAAAACCTTATTTATATGTTAAAATTCATGGGCTAATATGATTAAAATATCTCTAGAGTTATTAGAATTCAACTGGAAAAATATAACAGAGTTTAACTAGGAGAAAAAATCAGGTTAAGTGCGGAGCACATCGCCATGTCGTGACGTCGTGAATCGCCTCATCAGAATGTCACATGTCACGTTGTTGGGACGTCAATTTCTTCTCGTTAAGACATCGTGTGTCTTATCGTCGGGATGTCGGCCCTTCCTTGTGGCGGCATCAATTTTGTTTTCATCCAAAATGCAAGGCACATTCCACGTAATGGTATAACATATACATCATAATTTTCTTTAATCTTTTTTATAAAAATAGTGTAAAAATTTGTTCAACTGTACAAAATGTCAAGATATACAAGTCACGTCAAATTATCTGATTGAAATTACTTTGAAAAAATACTTATTTGACTAAACTAATGAAAGAAAGTTGATCTCAAGATTAAATTAGAATGCATAGTTTGCAAAGTAAGAAAGATTGAAATGATTAAATTATAATATAGAGAACTTCATATATAATTTGACCGTTATTAAATTATTTTATAAGTAATCTAATTAATATTTATACTTTGCTTTTAGTTTTCTTGTAATTATTTCTTTTGTTATTTAATTAATATTTATTATATAATTTCTTAATAGTTATTAATAACTATGATGGTGGAAAAATTAGGGTTGAGTTTGATTCCATTTGGATTTTTTTTTTTTTGGTTTTCCAACCATCCGTGACAGTTTGATTGAAGTTTTATATTTTAAAAATTATTTTTAAGTTTTGGATTATTTTAATTTTACAAAATGGTTTTGTTTTATGATTTTTGAACATTATTTGATAAAGTTTTAAAGTTAGTTTCATGATTATTTATAAAAATTAACTTGAAGTAAATAAAAAATAAAAAATAACTTTTTTTTGAAAAATAAATTTTCATATAGTATTACTAAGTTATTTTGATTAATTTAAATATAATATATTTATTTTTATATCATAAAGATTAAAATTAATTATAAATAAAATAAAATAAAATTCAATTTAGTTGGATTAATTACGGTTTTTTAACTCATGAATCAAAACCGTCCAAACACTATTATTACAAATCAACCTATCTCAAGTTTTGAACGTAGAGCTAAAGTTCGATTTTGCTTACTTGTTTTTTTTTTTTCCTTTTAAAGTTCATTATGATAAATAGAGAGGGTTTATATAAGCATAAATACATATTCGGACAATTATAACATAAAATTAAATTAATACAAAAATACAATAAATATAGAATTTAAAAAAGAAGAAGAAAAAGAAAAACTCATATATGATATATACATATGGAACAAAAAAAGTCACATGCATAAACTTTTCTCTTTAACCAACAAGACTTGGTTGGCAAAACAATGAATTTTAATTGACTTGTTCCATTAATCATCACTAATATTGGCATGTATTTAACTAAACCTCTAGTTTATAATATTAACACCCAACCAGGAATTTCGGGGAAGCCAACGTCTGAGTTGACTCCGGTGACCACAAGGGTCCTCAGATTCTCTTCCACGTTCTACGACATTCGAAATAGTTCAAACCCATGACATAAAAATGGTCCCCAATCCCCAATTTGCTGGTTTTCTCAAATTACTATTCTTAGTCAGCTTCCTTTTGTTTTTCTAAAGACCCAATCTACTCAATTATTCAGTAATCAAATAAATTGTTGTAAAATTGAATCATAAACAGTTAATAACACTGTGTAGAGTCTAAAGAGAATTACAAAAAATGAAGATTGAGAGATTGGAAAAGTAAAAAGATAAATATATATAGTATTTTTTTGGCCTAAATTATATATATTTTTATTGGTCTGCTTGATAAATAAAAATAAAAAGATTAATGACTTTTTTATTTATTATTTAGTAAAATTGAAAAATGAGAGCAAAGTAAATAACAATATTGAAAATACATACTTTTAAACATTTACATTTTTTTTTCATTTTTCTCCCGCTATCATTCAGATATAAAATTATTTGTTTTTTTATACAGTATTAGAATTAAAATCAAAATTACATAATTTAAACCCATGACAAAACTTTAATCATCTCACGTTTTCTTTCTCACTTTCTTTTTCCTGATCAAAGGCATATTTATTTTGTTTGCTATTTTTCGATTTTTTCCTTCCACCTTTTAAATCAACTAGGAAAATATTTTAGTCCACTTTATCAGCTTCATAAATCATTAATAACTCATTGGTCCATAGTTAATTTTGTAAATAATTAGGGTGAGTAAATTTTGATTCGACTCTAAAAAATCGAAAAGAATTTAAATTTCAAGTTAACCAAATTAAATTATTCGAGTCAACTAGAATAAGTAATTTGAGTTTTAAGTTCGAGTTGAGCTGAATTTTACAATTCGAGTAACTCGAAGAATTCAAATAATAGATTGTGCAAATTCCCTTTTGGTCCCTGCAAATTTTGAAAATGAACAAATTGATCTCTTTTAACAAAAATTATAAAATAATTCAAAATAATTTTTAGAAATTCAAAATATTTATAAAAATTTCAAAATTTATATTCTTAAAAAATTCTAAAAGTTTTTAAAAAATCTAAAAAATATATAAATTAAAAAATTAAAATTTTTTCTAAAATAATAATTTTGGAACCTAAATAAGTTAATTGATGATTCAAGTTTATCGTACTAAAATATCTTCTTCTTTTTTAAAAATGTTTTCGAATATATATGGTTTCAAATCTATGTGCTCTAACATGTAATTAGTTATATTATAACAAGATTTTAAATTGACATGTTTAATTTTTTAATTTAACTCGAACAATTTCACTTGATTCGACTCGACTCGAATTTCATTTCACTCTACTCACTCGAAAAAGTTTCAAATCAAGTTAGAATGATAAAATAGGACTCGTCAACTTGATTAACTTAAAATATTTTCACTCAGTTCGACTCGATTCGGTTGAACGCTCACCCCTACAATTAACTATTTTTCACATGGTATTTTAAAGGTTTCTTTTACTATAAGGTATTTAATTAAAATTTTATTTCACAAATTAGAAAGTAGTTCTAGATTAAAAAAAAATTTCTAGTCCATCATCTAAAGTGAGTTTGGAAAGCTACCTAATAACTAAATTTAGTTATAATTATTTGTAATTGTACAAGTGTAGCATGTTTGGATGACCATTGTATTTAGTAAGCCGCGCTAAATTGAGTGTAATTGGATCAACTCAACTACATTCTCCAATCCTTAGAGGGGAGTGTGGGAATTAGAGTAATTATACTAGTAATTAAAAATAATTACGTTCATACCCAATTACCCTATGGCTTAACAAATATGCATGTACATGATTTAAGTTTAAGAAGTTATTTTCATATTGTAATAATAGTTGTTTAAAAAAATATTAGAAATCCTATCACACACGTATGCGTGTAGAAACCATAGATTTAAAACACAAATGTCTGTTTAAAAGTTACATACAATAAACAATGAAATGGATGGTTTAAAACTAATTAATCATAATAGCACATAAAATATGTGCGATATTAAAATAAAAAATTTAGATTAAATTATGAGTAAAATGAAATTTAAATACATAATACATAAGATGAACAAATACTAAATGCACTACATTTATTTATCATGGTTTTGTCATCAATTATGAGTTAGTGTCGAGTTGACTTGTGACACCAACTCAATAACAAAATTTTAATATATAGACACAACTAATGGAAATAATAAATTGTGTATACTAAAACAAAAATGTATAAAATATATTAAAATGAAACATTAGTTTAGTGGTAAATTTAAGATTTTAGTAATCTCATTGGTGTGGGTTTAAATCCCATCATATGCATATTTTAATTGATTTTTGTTAAAATGAAAAGACTAAAATATCTTCGAATAATATAACATTTTTAATTACGGAAAGACATTTCCATAATTTTCTAACCAAGTTGGCGAACCAGTTGAGAGTGACACCAACTCAGATAAGGACTTAATAAATAGTATAGATAATTGTATCTATATTATTATTTAAACCCCTAACGGAGTTAGTATAACAAGTCAATCGGAAACAAACTTGGTTAGGGAAATTATGAAAAGATCCTTCTATAATTAAAATAAATGTATTATTTGATGGCATTTTAGTCTTTTTATTTTAAAAAATAAAAAATAAAAATGATGAAATTTAAACCCATGCCAATTGCATTGGTAAAACCTCAAATTTACAACTTAACCCAAAACTTTAGTTTAATTTTTTATATACATTTGCATTTTAATATAAACATTTTATTACCTCCATCAATTGTATATTTGTATTATTGATTGTATATTATTTTTAAACATACCACCGTGTTTTAAATATATGATTTCCACGTGCATGCGCCTATAATAAATTTTTTAGTATAAATAAAAATTGTAAAATATATAAATAATTTATTTTTAGGTTACCACTATTTTATTAGAATCAAAATTTAATTTAAATTAATTAAAGTAAATAATTTAAAGTTTCAAGGATTCAACCTTATAAACAAATTTGCTTTATTAGTTAATTTGATAAAAATGTAATATGCCATTAAAAATTATAATTAAATAAATTTTAATATTTGCTTAAAAACATCAGTTAATGAAATTCTTTTTATAATTTGGGTAAATATTAACAATATATACTACAATAATTTTGCTAAAAGTTGTTATTCATAATTGGACTTGTTTCAACTCAATTAAGTTGGTGATGGGTCATTATTGCTTCTGCAACATGTTATTTGGCAACAGTTTTATAATGTGAAAATAAGAATGTTATATAATGTGAAAATAAGAATGTTAACTTCATTCCATTTTAAACTTATACTTCAATCCAAAAATTATTATGATTTTCATTCCATTTTAAACTTATACTTCAATCCAAAAATTATTATGATTTATATATTACTATGAATTTAATGCTTGTAGGCTGTGAAACATATTGAGGTCGATGAATTTTCACTGTAAAGATCAATTTCAACACCTTAGGTTCAGAGCTTGTAAAAGGCACGTGGAAACTAATGCTCAAATTTCATTAGCCACCACCTAATCAGTCAGCGTTCTCTGATTTGTCATTAAATTTCCCTGCCTAAAGTAAGCTTTAACGTGTGATTTTGACATTTAAGAAACTTCCTAAGTTCTTCGTTTTGGTTTTTGCAGGTTTTAGAAGTCCAAATTGCCTTCCTGGTTTCGTTTACTGCAACAAGTCTGCCCTTTAAATCTTTCTCTTCTTAATTCCCAACCATTTTCCATTTCTTAGTCTCTGAAATTTTCTTAGATTATGATATGGGAACTCATAAAAGAAGCCCAGTTGTTCTTCTTCTGGCTTCATTAACTTTTCTACTGTTTTCTTTTGCTCATTTTTGCCGTGCGGTTAATGATACAATCAAGCAAGGCGAAACAATAAGAGATGGCCACAGTTTGAAATCGGAGAATAATTATTTTCAACTAGGATTTTTCAGTCCTGTAAACTCCACATCTAGATATGTGGGGATATGGTACACGTTTGATCAGAAAGCAGTTGTTTGGGTTGCCAACAGAAAAAGTCCAATATCAGACAGAAATGGAGTTTTGAGGATTGAAGTTGATGGCAAATTAGTACTCCGCGATGGAAATAACAAATTAGTCTGGTTAGCTCCAGTTACAAGTTCGGCAAACAACACTGCAGCAAGACTCCATAATACTGGAAATTTCGTTCTATCAAGAAATGATAGCATTGATGATAGTGATGCTAATACTGCCTTATGGCAGAGTTTCAGTAACCCAACTGATACGTTTTTGCCAGGAATGAGAGTTCCAGTGAGTTCAAAAATAGGTGTGTCCAATCCTTACAGATCATGGAAATCAGCCACTGATCCTTCACCAGGGAACTACAGCATGGGCGTTGATCCTAATGGAGGACAACAGATAGTGATATGGGGTAAAGAGGGAAGGCGGTGGAGAAGTGGGCAATGGAATCTGCAGTTCTTCATAGGGATCCCCTATATGAGTAATAATGTTAGTTCCTTCCACGGCTTCAAAATTTCTTTGCCTGATGAAACTGGGACCATGTATATTACATACAAGCCGCCAACCCAAGATTTATTTAGATTTGTGATATCCTGGGAAGGTAAAGAACGGCAGTTAAAGTGGGATGATGATAAGAAGTGGCTACCTCTGCAATCAGAGCCTGACCCTGATAATAAATGTGAGCTTTATAATTATTGTGGGAATTATGCGACTTGTGACCGCTCAAATTCTCGTCGAATCTGTAATTGTTTAGAAGGGTTTAAACCAAAGTTTAAAGATCAGTGGGATCAAGAGAACTGGTCAGCTGGGTGTGAACGTAAGATCCAACTGCAATGCCAAAGCACGAATCGTACATCTCGGGAAAATGGTAAACCAGATGGATTTAAGAAACTCAAGTGCACCAAATTACCTGATTTAGCAACCTTGTTGCCATCTGAGGAGAACACAGAGGCTTGTGGAAAGAGATGCTTAGAAAATTGTCAATGTAAAGCATATGCATTTGTTACTGGGATTAGATGCATGGTATGGACAGGGGACTTGATCGATATGCAGCATTTTCAGCAATTTCAGCAAGCTGGGAATTTCCCGTTCTTCTACCGCCTCCATCATTCTGAATTAGGTAAGATATGGTCCATTAGAAGTTTTTAGCTAGCTCATTTTTATCATAGAGTAGTTCTAAAGTTTCTGCATTTTTTCCTTTTGATTCCCACACCTTGCCCTTTACCTATATCAGATATGGTGTCATAATTCTAGGGATATTGGTACTTCAAACTAAGCTTCTAGTGAGCTGAATGATGTTAACAAAAATGGCTAAGACCATTCACTCGTTTTAACATTGATTCTTCTGTCTCTATTAGCTGACTAAATATGAAGCAAATTTGACTCTGCTACTAGAGGATCTTTACCTATATCAGATATGTGTACAACATATACTAACACCCTTCTTTTTCTCGCTTGAATTGTAGATGGCGGGAGGAAGATATCCAATCTTGTGATAGTTATAATTTGTGTGGTGGTGGCAAGTTTCTTGGTGGCATCTCTATGGCTACTATGGAGATACAAGAAGAAAGTGAAAGGTGAGTACTTTTCTCCCTCAACGGAAAATAAGAAAAGAAAAGGAAAGAGGGTATTCATATTTCCAGTTTGTCTGCAGTTTCATCAATGCCATGTTGCAAAGACAAGGATGTAGCAATTTTCGATGTGTCCAAGTCCAAAAGAAAAGAATTTTCAGCAGATCTTTCAGGACCATCTGACATCCTTATAGATGAGAATCAAGATAATGGGCCAGAGTTACCAATTTTTAATTTCGGTGTTGTGGCTGCTGCAACAAAGAACTTTTATGAAGGAAACAAACTTGGGCAAGGAGGTTTTGGTGCTGTATACAAGGTGAGCTTCTTTAGTTTAGTTAAAAAAAAATGTGTGTAATGTTATTGAATTGAATCGAAGGTAATGACGGTTACTGTTTATGTTTTTATCCCTAGGGAGAGCTTCCTGGAGGTAAAGAAATAGCAGTGAAGAGGCTTTCAGGAAGCTCCGGGCAAGGCTTAGAGGAGTTCAAAACTGAAATTATCTTGATTGCCAGACTGCAACATAGAAATCTTGTTAGACTATTGGGCTGCTCCATTCAAGGGGAAGAAAAGCTGCTGATTTATGAGTATATGCCCAATAAAAGTTTGGACAATCTTCTTTTTGGTATGTTCCTTGTTATCCTTGTTTAGTGGTTTTTGTAATTGTCTGTCATAATTTATTAGGCTTTGTAGTTGTTTGATTGTGCTAACGGTTGCTTTCTGATAAACTTTCTGGCAGATGCAACCAAGAAAGCAGAGCTAGGCTGGAGATCCCGCCTGGACATTATCGAAGGCATCGCAAGAGGACTTCTTTATCTCCATCGAGATTCAAGACTCCGAATAATACATAGAGACTTAAAAGCCAGCAACATTTTGTTAGACGCAGAAATGAATCCAAAAATTTCAGACTTTGGTATGGCCAGAATGTTTCAGGGTAACCAAAATGAAGCAAATACAGTTCGAGTAGTTGGCACATAGTAAGCAATCGCTACATGTTAAAACCGGAAGCCCAACTCTCAAACAATTTCAATAGCTTTAGACATATCTAATCGCCTCTTTTCTTAAAATGCAGTGGATATATGTCACCTGAATATGCAATGGAAGGCCTCTTTTCAGTAAAATCAGATGTTTACAGCTTTGGGGTATTATTGTTAGAGATTGTTAGTGGCCAAAGGAATACTACCTTTCGCTCATCTGACCACACTAGTCTTCTCTCATATGTAAGTTTAAAAAGAAAAAGCATTCATTTGTTCTTATCTGCTACTGCTGAAGCTGAAATATATATTGATTTGATTGGGAACTGGCTTCAGGCATGGCGTCTTTGGAGTGAAGATAAAGCGATAGATTTGGTGGATCCTTCCATTCGAGATACATGCTCTCCAAATGAAGTGTTGAAATGTATACATATAGGGATGCTGTGCGTGCAAGATTCTGCAGTGCATAGACCAACAATGGCGGCCGTGGTGTTATTGCTCGAGAGTGAAACTCCCACGCTCCCCATGCCTACGAAACCTACTTATACTTTCCTGCGGAGCGCCATAGAAGAGGAATATATAGGGGACGCTCAGGAAATTGTATCTTCAAATGATCTCACGGTCACTGTGATAGTTGGAAGATAGATTGTTTTGTAGATAAAAATTACGTGAAATATAATATTTAATATTTTCTATATCATTTAAATGTTCATGAAAAAAAAAAAAAGAGAGTTCCTCAACCTAAGCTCTGCTTCTCTTAGTTGCAGTATTAGTGGTCCAAGCTTTGAGGTGACTCTAAACCAACCGCAGAAATATGGGGAACCCCATCAAATGAGGTGACCTTGCTTCCAGTCAAACGGAGTAGCAGCCACTCAAATGGACCCGTCATATGGAGTGCTAAGTACTTGACACGGTTGCTGCCCAGATTAATTAGCTTTTATGAGAAAACAGGCCCACGCAGCAGCCACTCTCGCCTCGCGGACACTGCCATTGGCCCGTCACAGAGCCTGGGTCCAAGATGGGTCCGTTGAGGCTTCCCCATTTCTATCCTTTTCAAAACCATTCTTTTCTGCCTTTGACTTTTCTAACTTTAAAGTTGAAAATTTCTTGCATAATGAATTATCGGCATTTTCTTTATCATTAATTTTTGAAATTAAAAGTAAATAATTTTTTTTAAAATAAATTCTTCATTTTCTGATTTAAGAAAATTCAAGGCCTCTTATATTTGCATTTAAAAAATAAATTTCTCTTTGATAATTCATGCAATTTATTTTATTAAAGGACACATGAATTTTAGATTTTTAGCCAATTCAACTAAAGTGTTGCTTGATCTTTATATAAAATTTTTATAAATATATTGTTTATAAAAAAACATTTCACTCACATCATGGGTGATTAAAATAATCTAATTTATTTTATATCTCTTCGCTGTTGATAAAACATTTATTAGCTGTTGATAAAACATTTATTAATTATGCAGAAGTTTAACATTATAAAATAAAAAACCTTAATCATTGGTTTGACGTTTGAATTTTATAGAGGATAAATATAAGATAAAATAGTCCTTTACCTGGAAGGACTAATTGACTAGAATTGCAAGTAACCGAAAACATTGTGTTTGTGTTTGCATAGATATGAAAATATTATTTCATCTTTTAGTTTTTTTTTTTCTGTTTTTAAATTTAAAGAAATAGTTGTTTTCAGAGATATAAAAAGCGCATATAGTCTAACAACTAGTAGGAAAGCGCGTCCCTTCCCCACAATGGTAAGTTTTTGAACATTGGCAATGGTAAAATTTTTAAAGGGCATAACGGTAAGATTCTTTCCTATAAATACCAAGCCATTTTTTTCCCACTCAAATCCAACATTATCAATTCTTTTTAAACTCTCAATTCTCTCAAGTTTTATTCTAAATTTTCTGATACGCTTGTTCAAAAATAATATTTTTATTATAGTTTTATTTAATTATTTCGTATATTATTCTTTTTGATTAAGTTATCACAAATGACAAACTCTCTAATTCGTTTCGATAACAAGCACATTTTTGCCGCTCAAGCGATAATGGTAAGACGAAAATTTGAATTTCGTTATTATCAATTAAGTTAAATTTAAAGTATTTTATTTTTTAAAATATTTGAAATATTTTTTTATCGATATAAATAGGCAGATGATCGTGTTTGGAGTGTTTATACAGGGTTACAAAGTATTACCGGAGTTTTCAAATCATTCGAACACATATAATAAACACTTCATATCATATCATATCAATAAGCATATTAAAACCAAGTCAAAAACATACATATTGTCCCTTATACGAGCCCTCGAGGCCCTAAATATGCGTTAGAAACAAGTCGGACTAAATTGGAAACTCAGAGAATTTTTCAGAAACATTGAAAATTTTCAACATTGTAAAGGTCACACGGCTGTGTGGGCATTCAAAATAGGGACACACGACTGTGTCCCAACCCGTGTTCGTGCCAGTGTAACTCACTGACTTGGGTCACACGGCCAACCCACACTTCCATGTGCCAGACCGTGTGCTAAGCGGTGTAACAGCCTGACTTGCAACCCTTTGAAAGCTACAGAGGACACACGGCCGTGCCACCTGGCTGTGTGTCACACACGGCTTAGACACACGTCTGTGTCTCTACCCGTGTAGACGAAAATAGGCCATTTTACAAGCCATTTTTTCTAACCCAAACTAGCATGTACCTACAAGCACTTTTGCACATATATACAAGTCATATCAAGGCATCGAAATCATGCATGAACAAGTCATGTACATATGGTATAATATCATACAACCAATATGCCTTTATGCACCTCAAATGGCAATATGTAAATATGCATAATCATGTACTCATTTTGGTCAAAATGGTCAACTAACTTCCAACTAGATTTGCATCAATACAAACCATTGAATTAACTTACCAAATGATACCAAATATACTACTCAATTACTAGCCTCAGTATACATATGTGTCTTCCATAGTAAAGTACCAATTCACAACAAGTTATAAAACATATATAATATGTACATTCAGCTATCAATTCACCTTTCAAACACATTAAGCAAATCATCAACCATATTAAGGCTATTATTTACATGCCAAAACTAAATTCATTAGAACACCAAAATACCACAACTCAAGCCAAACCAAATGGTCATTTCAACAATAAAACACATGGGCCAACATTAGTCAAAATACCTATACATGCCATTATAACCAAAATTAAACAACTGAAAGTACCAAAAGAGTTGATGGATAGTGTGATATAGCTCCGATAAGCTTTCAACCCGAACGAGCTTCTGATTCACTATAAAACACGGAAAATAGCACAGAGTAAGCATTAAAGCTTAGTAAGTTCGTATAATATAGAATATAACTTACCATTTAGTCATATAATAGGTAAGTAAACCAAGCATATCCCAACACAATTTGGCCAAATGCTTAAGCACATATTCACCAACCATGTTAGCCATGTAAACACATATGTAAGCTAATAAACGTGGATGAATACACAATTGATCAAGTTCCAAATACATGTATCAACCAATTCAAGTTTCCATATACCATGTAACAACATTTCCATGTAATTCATGTGTATACCTGTAATAGTTTGTATCGAACTCTTATCATTTCGTATCAGAACATTGCTTGTTGAACCGTTTAGAATATTGTTAGATACTCGGGATAGCTCACACATAGTGTGCTAGCTCATATAACTGTAATCCATCAATTCATATACATGTATACTCATACGAGCTGTGAATCGGTATGCTCACTTGAGCTGTAGATCGGTATGCTCTCATGAGCTATAAATCGATATGTTCACACGAGCTGTGGGTTAGAACATAGCTACGTGGTGCTATTAACATGAACTGTGGAGTATTCACAACACATGCAGGACCTCAGCCATCGGTAGGACGTTCAGGACTAGTACCCAAATCATGTAAACCCTAATGACATGTCATTTGTATCCTACGAATTCCAAAGATTCAAACGGGGCTCGGTAGTCGTACATTGTTGGATATGCGACAGTGCATACATATAGAAAATTTACAATTCATGCATATTTCAAAATAAAACACATATTTACAATTTAATCACACGAACTTACCTCGACGAGTTTACATAGATACATAAGCGATTAATCTGAGACTTTCTCTTTGCTCCGATCTAAAGCCGTACGACGTCTATATTGATCTATATAGATAAATTTAACTCAATTCAATATATTTTTATTAAATTTAACCCAAAATCATATTTTTGAAAAATTACCATTTTTCCCCTAAACTTTTAATTCTTTACAATTTCGTCTCCAACTCATAAAAATAGAAATTTATACAATTTCACCACAACCCACTATGACAGAATATCAACTAGGTCCCTAGCATGCCCTATATTTCATTTATTTCACAATTTCACCATGTATAATTTTCTATTTTTTAATTTAGTCTCTATTTGACAATTTCACAAAAAATTCCTTTACAAAAGTTGTTTATCTAACAACAACCATCCATTTTCTAACATCAAACTTCAAAAATCATGTACATGCATCAATGGTAAAACCCTAATAGTTTAACAGTTTAACAAATTAGTTCCCAGGCTAGCTAGATTAAGTTACAACGATCCCGAAAATGTAGAAATCTTTAAAAATAGATTAAAAAATCACTTACAAATAGACAAAATTGGGTTAGTCGAATCAAGATTCTTCCATGGATATTCTCCCCTTTTAGTTTTAGTTGAAAAATGGTGAAAAGAAAGATGATACTTAATTTGGTTTTATTTTAATTTATCAATTATTACTTAATTACTTAATTAACCTTTAAAAACTTTAAAAATTACACAAATGACAAGCCATTAAAATCCACTATCAACTCTAATGGTTTAATTACCATATAAGGACTTCCACTTTAAGGTTCTATAGCTATTTAATACCTTTAGCTATTAGAACTCAACTTTTGCACTTTACGCGATTTAGTCCTTTTTTATCAAATTAAGAATGTAAACGGTAAAATTTCTTAACGAAATTTTTATGCGGTACTACTATCATGTTGTAAGAAATAAAATAATAATAAAATAATTTTTTTAACTTCAAATTTGTGGTCCTAAAACCACTATTCTTATTTTACTAAAAACTGGCTTTTACACTATGCTCGAGGTCTACAAACTCAATCTTACACTTATCATCACGTTTGTGGAAAGATGGAGGCCCAAGACACACACTTTCCATCTTCTATGTGGTGACTGTACAATCACACTAGAGGGCGTAGCTTTATAACTTGGTTTACAATTGGATGGGCTAGTCGTGATGGGGTCAACGATCGTTCTCAATAAAGAGGACCTTTGCGCAACATTTATGGGGAAGGTGCCGAATAAGTTTTATGGTAATTGGATAGATATGATGCAATACCCATTTTGAGTGAAATTAGAATAGTGGTTTCGGGACCACAAATCTGATGAGTAAATTAGTATTTTATTATTATTTTAATGTCTATGGAATTTTAGTAAGATAGTATTAAAATTTTGGTCTGAAATTTTGATGTCTTCATGATTAATTAAGTAAAAAGGATTAAATTGTAAAAAGAATAGAAGTAGAGTTCTATTAGTAAAAAGGGGTCAAATGGCTATAGAATTTTAAATTGGTAAGACGTAGATGGTAATTAGACCATTTTCATGGCAAGGTTTATTTGAAATTTTGATAATTTTTAAAGGGTAAAATGGTAATTTGGTAATTTAAGTTAAAATTAAACTTATGTTTTTTCTTGTTTGAACTGATTTTTCCATGGGACGGGAAGCTTTGAATTCGGATAGGGTTAACCCACTTGCATGGTATGATTTTGAATTTTTTTTAATGATTTTTATGTTGTTGGGATCTTGTCGCTTAATCTAGCTAGCTTGAGGATCAATTCGTAAAACTGTTAAAGATTGAGGGTTATGCCATTATTCTTCTTGAATTATTTTTGATGTTTAATGCTAGATAATGAATCTTTGTTGAGGAATAAACAAGTTTTGTAAAGTGAATTTTAAAGAAAATTATATTTAGGGATTGATTTGTAAAAATGGTAAAATATGTGTTAAATTTATGAAAGAAGGGCTTCTTTGAGTTGATATAAGTCCTTGATAAGCTTGGTTAGTTCGAATGGAGGATTAGAATATTTAGATTTCAATTTATAAGCCTAAGGACTAAATTATAAAAAGTTAAAACACTAAGGGCAAAATAGTAATTTTTTATAAAAATGAATTATGGATTAAATTGATATCTAAAAGCACTCAATTGAACAAAAATTTTGTTTGAGATCACGTACGGGTTGGTGATCATGGAAAAGGGAAGATTTTGAAGTAGTTTATGTGTTTCGCAATTACTTCAATCTAGTCATGTAAGTTCGTTATATGGTTATTTTTAGTTGAATTGAATACCTCATCAGTGAATAGTGTTTGAATTCCATTAATAACTATGTTTAAATAAAAATAAGTATAATGTTATTTAGGCTCTGTGCGTAGCAGGCTTTATGCAGTGTTATCCAGGCTCAGTGTCGGTGTTATTCAAGCTTTGTGCCTAGCAGGCTTTGTGCCTAGCAGACTTTGTGCCAGTGTTATTCAGGCTCTGTGCCTAGCAGACTTTGTGCAGTGTTATTCAAGCTCTGTGCCTAGCAGGCTTTATGCTAGTGTTATTCAGACTTTGTGCCTAGTAGGCTTTGTGCCAGTGTATTAAAAGTTAACATCCAATTGAAAATTATAATTGATAGCAAATGAATCTATTATCAGACTTACTAAGCTCTCTTGTGCTTATTAGTTTGATTTGTTTTGGTTCGACTATTGGAATCGTTACTTTGATGGGATTGATTCGGAAGCTCACACACTATCATCATCATATTGGTAGTCATTTTGGTTCTTGCTATAGTTTGTTAAAGTGGCATGTATTAGGAAAGATCCTTAGTAATACGATATTTTGGTGAATATGTAAATATTAAAAGTTGATATGTTTATGCTTGTTGATAGTGAATGGCATTTGAATTTGTGTGCATAACTAGGTAAACCTTTTTAGAACAATTATATGTAGTAGATGTACAAAAATTTTTGGTGCAAAGTGTTGGTGCATGAATGCTTCAATTAGGTGGTGTATAGTAGCTTAGTAAGTAATGAGTTATGATACTTGATTTGTGATAGGTTTTTGACATGTTTAGATAAGATATGGTTGAATGCATTTGAGGTGCCGTGTTGGAATACGGGTTGGATGAATTTATGGTCTATAAACTTGATTGTTTCATACATGAATTGGTATGTTTTGATGTCTTGAATGTGGGAACAAAATGCTTGTATGTGCTTGTTTGGGTTGGTGTTGGAAATGGCTTGAATTTGGGCAATTTCATGTCCACACGGCTTGAGACACGGGCGTGTGTCTCAATCGTGTGTGACACACATCTATGTGACACGACAATGTGTTCCCTATTGGTTTTAAAGACATTCAAGTTAGGCAGTTACACGTTCTAGCACACGGTCTGACATACGGGCGTGTGAGGTCATTTTGAGTGTTACATGGCCTGGCACACGGGCGTGTGGCTTGGCCATGTGACCCAACTCAAAGAGTTACACGAGCACGAACACGGGCTGGGACACAATCGTGTGTCCTTATTTTGATTGTTACACAGCTTGAGACACGGGTGTGTGTCTCAACTGTGTGAGTCACATGGCCTGGCCACGCGGCCGTGTGACCCCTTCAGTTCAATTTTCTAATTTTTTCTTAAATGTGCCAATGTTTCCGGTTTAGTCCCGAATCATTTCTAAAGTGTCTCTAGGGCCTTGAGGGCTTGATTAAGGGACATTATGCATGTACATTAATGGTGATTGATATGTTTATGTTGAGAATTGAAATGTATGTTTTTAAAGTTACATTTTTACTGTAATGCTTTGTAGCCTTATTTTGGCGAAAAATACAGCTTAAGGGTGTTTCATTTAGTGGTATAAGAGCTACAGTTTAGTCGGTTCTTGGTCCAAATGTAGCATGTATGGAGTTTAGAAATACATGCTACTTGACTATCCGATGATAATGTGATAGCTTTTCATAATTTTTAAAATGTTTGTATATAAATAAAAGAAGTCGTCGGGAGCCAATTGAGCAAGTTCTGATGATATAGAGAGTTTTATTCCACCTACTGATGAGGAAAGTAAGCGGAATGAAGCTAGACCGCAAGGGTCTAGAGAGTTAGCACCTAATGCCTTTCTTCGTATGATGCAAACATGTACGATGTGTACTTAAAGGTAAACTCCACAGTTCTACAACCTCAATCTTCTCACTCTCAAGGTTCGAGTAAACAACATGTTCATAGAGTGACTGTAGATAAAGTTAGAAAGTATGGAGCCATTAAATTCTGTGGTAATGTGAGTGACGACCCAACCAAGGTTGAGTATTGGCTAGAACAGACTCAAATGGTGCTTGATGAAATGTTATGTTCCCCTGAAGATTGTCTACGGTGTATAGTATCATTGTTAAAGGAGGAGGCTTTTCAATGGTGGTCCACATTAACGACAGTTGTACAAAAAGAAAGAATCAACTGGGACTTCTTTAAGTCTGAATTTCGAAAGAAGTATGTTAGCAAGTGCTATCTGAAATGGAAGAAGAAATAATTTCTTAAGTTAAAGTAAGGAGTAGAACAGTGGTAGAATATGAGAGATAGTTCTTTCAGCTTAGCAAATATGCTCAAGAGATAGTGCCTACCGAGGAAGATATGTGTGTACATTTTGAGGATGGACTAAAAGATGAGATTAGAATGTTAGTAAGAGCTTTGGAGATTCGTGAATTTGTAGTGTTATCTGATAGAGCCCAGAAAACGGAAGAGATCTGTGAAAGTAAAAGACAAGCCAAAGAAAAATGGCAGGAATTCGATAAATGTGGTGGATCTAAACCTTTCTCAAATTCTCTACAGAAGAAAATGAAAGAATCTAGTAATAAGTTTTCTGCTCCGTTAGGGTTTTCTGGAAGGGATCAACCGAATCAAAATGGCAAGAAAGTTCCGACTCCTTCAGTAGCTAGTGTGGGCAATGTGAAGAATACAAATAGAGCAGAGTGCAAGCAATGTGGATGGTTTCACCTTATTGTTTGCAGTGTTAATGATGGGACGTGCTTTATTTTTGGATATCCAGACCATTTTAAAAGAGAGTGTCCAAATCGAAAAGAGTTTGTTAAAGAGCATAATGAGAAATCGGTGACCACTCCTACCCAAGGTTGAAGACCTGGAAATAACACTTCAACTAGAGTCAACAGAGGTGGGATTAAAGAGTCAGCGGTCAAATCTGAAGCTAGGGCTCTTACTAGAACCTATGCCATTCGTGCATGAGAGGAGGCCTCGTCTCCTGACGTTATTATAGGTACTTTTTCTATCTTTAATGTTAGTGTGTATGCATTAATTGACCCAGGGTCGACACATTCATATATTTGCACTACGTTAATGATGGAAAAGAATTTACATGTAGAATCAACCGACTGTGTTGTTAAAATCACGAATCCCTTAGGTCATAGTGTTATTGTTGATTTGGTTTGCAAGCAATGTCCATTGAAAATTTAGGGCTATAGCTTTCTTGCCGATTTAATGTTGTTACCTTTCAATGAGTTTGATGTCATCTCAGGTATGGATTGGTTAAATATGCATGATACTATGGTTAATTTTTGACAGAAAAGAGTTGAGTTAAAAGGTTCAAATGGTGAAGTTATTTCTATTGAGTCTGGTAGATTAGATGGTGTTTCAAATATAATCTTGGTAATGGAAGTACATAAGTTAGTGCAGAAAGGTTGTGAAGTGTTTTTGGCTTACATTTTGGATTCCAAAGTGTTAGAGAAGAAAGTGGATCAAGTATCGATAGTTTGTAAATTTTTAGACGTTTTCTCTGAAGAATTATCGGGTTTGCCACCAGAGCGAGAGGTTGAATTTTTCATTGAAGTAGTGTTTGGTACTGCTCCAATCTTGATTATGCCATATCGAATGGCTCCAACTGAACTTAAAGAATGTAAAGCATAGTTGTAAGAACTAATTGACAGAGATTTTATTAGATCGATTGTATTGCCTTAGGGTGCACCTGTACTATTTGTTGAAAAGAAAGATGGATCATTGGGGTTGTGCATTGATTATTGGCAGTTGAACAAGATGACTATAAAGAATAAGTATCCATTAGCTCATATAGATGACCTTTTTGATCAATTGAAATAAGCTTCGGTATTTTCAAAAATTGATCTTCGATCGGGTTATTATTAGTTACGAGTGAAAGATGTAAACGTGCCAAGGACAACGTTCAGAACTCGCTATGGATATTATGAGTTCTTGGTTATGTCGTTTGGGTTGAAAAATGCTTCGGAAACATTTATGGATTTAATGAATCTAGTTTTTTAGCCCTATCTTGATCAATTCGTTATTGCCTTTATTGACGACATTTTGATTTATTCTAAAAGTGAAGTCGAGCATTCTTAACATTTGAAGATTGTATTGCAAACATTGTAAGATAAGAAATTGTATGCTAAATTTAGAAAATGTGAATTTTGGCTTACTGAATTCAGATTCCTCAGTCATGTAATCTTGAGAGATCGTATAATAGTAGATTCGAGCAAAATTTCAGCTATTTTGAATTAGAAAAACCCGTGGAATGTATATGAGGTACGAAGCTTTCTACGGTTAGCTGGGCACTATCGTCATTTTGTAAAGAATTTTTAAATTATAACTTCACCTTTGACGAAATTGTGGCAAAAAGATGCCTGCTTCGTTTGGTTAAATAAGTGTCAGCAAAGTTTTGATAAATTAAAGAGTTTACTGAAAGAAGCTCCAGTGTTAATGCAGGCTAAACTGGTCAGAATATTTAATTTAACATTAGTGATGATGGTAATTTATATTTTCGCAAAAGGTTGTGTACTTGATGATTTGTAACTTAGACAAAAATTCTTAAAAAAAGCTCATAGTAGTGTGTACTCTATTTATCCGAGAAGTTTGAAGATGTATGCTGATTTGAAATAGTTTTATTGGTGGTCAGGAATGAAAGGAGAAATTTCTAATTTTGTATCAAAATGTCTGGTGTGTCAACAAGTAAAAGCTAAGCATCAAGTCCCATTTGGGTTATTACAATCGATCATGATTCCAGAGTGGAAATGAAACCAAGTTACAGTGGATTTCATCATAGGATTTCTGTTAATGCCGAGAAAGAAAGATGCAATTTGGGTTATTGTAGATCGCCTGACGAAATCTGCACATTTCATACGTGTACAAATGGATTATTCATTAGGAAAACTAGCCAAACTCTATGTTAATGAGATTGTTAGATTGCACAGTGTTCCATTGTCCATTATTTTAGATCGTGACTTAAGGTTTACCTCAAGACTTTGGAGTAAGTTGCACGAGGCATTGGGTACAAAATTAAAGTTTAGTACAACTTTTCATCCACAAATGAACAGTCAAACTGAACGAGTAATTCAAATTTTAGAAGACATGCTTCAATGCTGTATAGTTGAATTTGAAGGTAGTTGGGAGAAGTATTTTCCATTAGTTGAATTTGCTTACAATAACAGTTATCAAGTGAGCTTAAAAATGGCATCGTATGAGGCACTATTTGGGCGTAAATGTAGAAGTCCGTTATGTTGGTCAGAGTTGAGTGAAAGGAAGCTAGAAGGAGTTGATTGAATTTGAGATGTTGAAGATAAAGTTAGAACTATCTGGAATAACTTGAAAGCCACGACGGATCGTCAGAAATCTTACACAGATTTAAAGCGAAAGGATATTGAGTTTGCTGTGGGCGATCGGGTGTTTTTAAAAGTTTCTCCATGGAAAAATATACTACGTTTTGGCAGAAAAGGGAAGTTGAGTCTGAGGTTTATCGGGCCGTATGAAATCACTAGAAGAGTTGGCCCTATGGCTTACAGGTTAGCCCTACCCTCAGAACTTGAAATGAACCATAATGTTTGTCATGTTTCAATGCTATGGCGTTATAGGTCTGATTCCTCACATATAATGCAACAGCCCGTTTTCAGTGACATCGAAACAGTGGTTTCAAGACCGCAAATCTGATGTTAAAATAATTATTTTATTAATATTTTAATGTCTATAGCATGTTAGTAGTGTCTGTAAAAATTTTGTTAAGAAAATTTATCGTTAGCATGCTTAATTTAATAAAAAAGGACTAAATTGCATAAGGTGCAAATTTGAGTTCTATAAGTAAAAAGTGTCAAATTTCCATGAAATTGAAATATGAGTGGCCTTAAATGGTAATTAGGCCTTTAATATAATTAGTGGACAAAGATGGACATCTTTTTAATGGTTTTAAAGGTTATTAATTAAGGTTAATTTGGTAAATTAATAAAATATCATAAAATAAAATAAGTAAAAAGAAAGATATCATCTTTCTTTCTTTCTTCTTCAACCAAAATTAGCAATTAAGGAAGCCATTAAAGACCTTCCAAGGTTCGGCCATAGTCCTTCTATGCATATAAAGAAAAGTAACGTACGAATTTAGATCAGGGAAAAGAAAAAAGTGTTGGATTAGTCGATTGTATTTCTTCGGTTGTGATCGAGGTAAGTTTGTACATTTAATTAAAGTTGTATTATGCTCGATTTACATGCTCTTACGTTATAATATGGTATTACGTCTCTACGAAAAAAATCCAACAAAGTTTCAGCGACTTTCGGATCCCGTTTGAATCTTAGGAATATATAGGATACAAATGACATGTCATTAGGGTTACCGTGTTTCGGGTGCTGGTTTTGTACGTCCTAGCAGTGGTTGAGTTTTCGGCATGTGTTGCGGTTACTTGACAGCTTGTATGAGCAGCACCGCGTATCTACGTCTTGACTGACAGCTTGTGTGAGCAGACCCAATTATGGCTCGAGAGAGAGGATTTATATGACATAAGAGAAAGTGATGGTTTCGACCATATGTTAGCACATAGAGTGCGAGATTCTAGCATATCTAATATTATTCTAGTGGTTCAACGGGTATACAAAAGGGAAGGATCGACAAATATTTTGATAAGTGCTGTGAAAGTATGAAACAAGTATGAAATGATGATGCTTTAAATATGATTAGCCATATTTTTGAAAGTAAGAATGCTTATAAGTTATGTGCATAAAAGCTATTATGTTTTGAAATGAGTTGTTAAGTTATGTGGTTATCTAACTTGAAAGGTTGTTGCTGCTTAGACTTGTCCCAAGCTATGTTGGATTATCTCATAAATTGCTTTTAAGCATATATATATTGAAATGGTAAGCTTTGTTTATGAATTAGAATTTACTAAGCATTATATGCTTACTTCGTGTTATTTCTCTTATGTTTTTAGATAATCAGAAGCTCGTTCGGTTTGGAAACGTGTTGGAGATCCATCACACTATCCATCAGCTATATCGGTAGATTTTGATGATTATGAGTCATGGTTATAATGGCATGTATAGGTGTCTTCGTTTGATGAAATTAACCATTATGTGTGGCTTGTATATATGCTATTTTGGTTAATGATATAGTTGATATGATATAATGTATATATATGGGATTTAAAGTTGTTGTCATTTTGGCATCTAAGTACTTAGTGATGGTAGTTGAATGGATGAACATTAAGGTATGCTATGAGATGTTGTTTTGGCATGATATAGAAAGTGTCTTGAAGTGTTAATGGTTAGTTTTGGTAGCCTTGAATGTATATTGGCATTTGGTATAGTAATTAAGATTAATGGTATATGTGTAAATGATCATAATGGTATTTGTTGTGCATGTAATTAGTGTAATAAGCCCAAATTGCCCAGGCCCAAAATCACAAACAAAATTAAACTAAAAAAAATTAATTAAAAGTCCAAAAAATAGCACAGACCATGTCTTTACAACAACAGGGCCAAATCCGAGTAGGCCCAACTAGCCTAAAATTTCAAGACACCCTAAGCCCAGACGCTACAAACCCAATTCAGCCCAAATACCCCAACCCGTTACAAACTCAAACCCATTAGCCTAAAAAAACCCTTTGGCCCACTGAGCCCAAGACGCAAACAGGAGCAAGGAACCCTAGCAGCTTTCGGTTCCCAGCGCCGCAGCAGAAGCGCTTCTTCACGCTCCCTCCGCATGTGACGGGCCTCTATGCGCGTGCGTCTCCTCCAGCTAGCCTCTGTACACGCCACGTCCAACCCCCGTACGATCGTACCTACAAATAGAATGAAAACAACACAGCAAAGATGAACCAATGGGTTTTTTTTCTATTTTATTTTTTATTTCAATTGTATTCGATTGTTCGGCTTCTTGGTCACAAAAAAGAGATATAAGAACCGAAAAATCCCTGTAAAAAAAAGAACTTACGCATTCAATATAGGCATTGAGAATCAAAAAATTTTGAATACAAAAAGGTGATTTCTGGGTTCTCTCTTTTCTCTTTTTGGCAGATACTCTTTCTTTCCTTTTTCGGGTTATACCCATTATTTGTTTTAAAAGAGGGAAAGTAGTTAATAGTAAAGGAAAAAGGCGTACCTCACGACCAGATCTTTTGCTCGTTCTCCGTTGTCATCGGAGCTTGGGGCAAGGGTTTGGAGAGTCTCCGAAGGAGACGATGAACCGCTGAGCAGCGCGGAGAAAGAGTTTAGGTTTTAAAAAGGAAATAAAAGTGTTAGGTTAAGGGTTTTTTAGTTTTATTTTAGTTTTAATCACCAAATTTAAAATTAGTTTTATTTTAGTTTTAATCACCGGATTTAAAACGGTGTCGTCTGACGACCAAACCCGTGCGGTGACTCGACCCGGAGCAGGATCCGCGCACTTGGGTTCATCAGTCTATTTGCTGCACAAGTCCCTCTTCGTTTTGTTTGGTTTCAATTTGATCCCCTTTACCTTTTAAAATTTATACGGCATATTTGATTTAGTTTTCATTTAGCCCCAAATCTAGACGGTGCCGTTTCTTGGTTATTGATTGAGTATTCCATTGTTTGTGTATAATTATTGCTTTGGCCCTTAATTTTTGAAATGAATTTTAATTTAATGCTAATTTAGTCTTTTTTCTTAAAATTCAATGTTTAATTTTTATTATAATTAACTCTATTTTCATATACTATTGTATTTAATATTTTTGATGATATTTATTTTGATAGAGTTTAAGTTTACTACTATTATGGTCTAAAAGTATAATAAATTACTATTTTAGTCTTATTTTTATATTTTCAAAATTCATTATATACCAATATTGTGAATCTATTGTATATCATCTTATTTTGTTTTCTTAACATTATTATTCTATTTTCATTTGACGCTTTGATTTTAAAATTTGTTGGTTACTATCTTCAATTTAAAAAAAAAAAAAACGTTTTGTACATTTCTAATTTGGCTTTCAAAGTTTGTTGAATAAACCTGTTACTATGTTCATATATTATTTTAACATTATTTTTATTATTGGCTTAATATTATTTTTAAACTTATTATTAGTATGATTTATAAGATGTGATACACAATTCCTTTAAAATTATTATCAATATATATATGTGCATAAAATGTATTATAACTTGTAACTTATAAAATTTTTATTCTATGCTTTGAAATTTTTATTCATTTCGATTATTTTAATTGGTTTACTTGTGATTAAATTATTATTATTTTGTTATTTGTAAGATTGATTATTAGTTATTTGATTATTAATGTTGATGCATTATATGTTTGATTGCTCCAAATTGTAGAATTAATTTGTTATTCATCATTTACTTTGTATATTGTTAATCAATCATGTTGTTTGTAAGAATTTCATTTCATTGAGATATTATAATCGTTTCATTTCAAAATTCAAAAAAGGGCTTGGTGTTAAATAATTCTCGAGAGAATTGTGCCCTAACTTACTGGGCTTCAATTCTTCTCGATGAATTTATATCATCAAATATCCATTTCTTTTTAAGATGTATATTTTTAAAATAAAATTATTTAGATTTCAAAATGTTGGATCCTAACTTACTGGATATGACATTTTGTTATCTCGTTTTTAAAATAAAGGTAATATTTGATGTTTAGGAATTTTAAGAAAATTGAACCCTAACTTACTTGGTTTTGATTTCTCGATTGATCTAAATAACCAAATATCCTTCTCAAAATGTATGATTTTTTTTAATTTAAAAAAAACGGATGAATATAACTTCGAAAATTGAATCGTTGCGCTCTAACTCACTGAGTGTGACGATTTATTTCTTTAAAGTGGGTAAGTCTTATTTTCCAATTCGATTATTAAAATTTTCTTTTCAAAGGATTGTATTCTAAAATCTTTTCAAGTTTTGAAACTAAGACATTAAACAATCGATTCGGTACCAATTTTGGGCGTTACGAGGGTGCTAACCCTTCCTCGTGCGTAACCGACTCCCGGACCTATTTTCTCAAATCTTGCAGACTTAAAATTTATTTTTAATGGTGAACCGATCACACCTTAATAAAAGATCGGTGGCGACTCCCCATTTCATTTTTAATAAGTCGATAACAAAAATTTTGATTTTTCAAATAACTGGTTTCGACAGCTTGGCGACTCCACTGGGGACTGAAGAATAAGAGAGTGAAGCCGTAAAATTGATTGTTTTTGTCTTATTATCGCAAAATCAAAAAATTGATTTGAAAAAAACTACGATATTCTCTTTGCATTTGTGATTACTGTAAATTGAATTTTATATTTTGTCATCATATGGCATGAAGACTATTTTGTCTTACCCCTCTAAGTGGGAGTGAGAAGCTACTCCTTCGTGAGGTTTTCACCTCCGTGCAGGATAGTGGATCACTTTCGAGATACATTCGTACCTATGTCTTCGTGAGATCTTCATCTCCGTGCAGCCATAGGGAAATGTATTCCCCTGAACCGAACTCGGTCTATATGAGCCTATAATGGATGAAGATCGAGGAATCAGCTAGTTCAGGTACCTTGAATCTAGAACCAAACCTCATATAGCTGACTTAAGAGACCAACCTGGTTAGAATTATTCCAACCTCTAGCGATTACCCGGATAGGTGCTTGGTTTTCTTATACTTGCTTTGAATTGTTGTGGTGTTATACTGACTTGTTTGTGTTTTGTTGATATGTTGCATGTCATTGCATATTTCAAGGAATGTCAATTCAAGTTCAGTTACCAAATTAGAAAATTGTCATGGCAAACGATTTTCTTGATAAAGTGGAAGATAATGCCATTGTCTGTATATGGTCAGAGAAAGTGCAATTGGAAAAGGGAGACACTCTAGCTAAGGATTATGTGTCAGAGCTTTGGGACTACACTCATATTAGTGTGACGTAAAATAGCCTTCAGGAGTTAAGTGAGATTTGGGATCGGTGGGATGATGAAACCAAACAGTTGTTCTACTCTAATTATGGGGACTTGCCGTATTTACTTAACATCAAGGTGGATGAACGACTATTTCGCGCTCTCGCTCAATATTGGAATCTTGCATATAGCTGTTTTACTTTTGGCAAGGTAGATCTGGTGCCTACAGTGGAGGAATATACGGCTTTACTACATTGTTCAAGGCTTTAGGTGGATAAAGCATATTCTAAAGCCGTGTATGTCCCTGCATTTTGGAAGAAATTAATGAGTATGGAATGAGCGAACAATGGATCACGACCAGGGTTAAACAGAAGGGTGAGTGTAAATGTATCCCATGGAGGAATTTGCGAGACTTGATCCTAACACATCCTGATAAAAGAAAGAAGGTTGATGTGTTTGCTTTGAGTATTTACGGGTTAGTGATTTTCCCTAGGGCACTAGGGTATGTTGACGAAGCTGTTTCAGATCTTTTTGATCGGTTGGGTAAAGGGGTCACACATGTTCCTACGATTTTGGCTGAAACGTTTAGATCTTTGAATGCGTGTAGGCGAGCTGGTGAGGGCAGATTTATAGGTTGTGCACAATTGTTGATAGATTGGTTCCATAGTCATTTCTGGAAGGTTGACAAAGTTTTGTATCGGGTTTTCTCTAAGCATTATTCCCCATTAAAGGAGATAGTGGCTACCCCCTGAAGGGACGATATATTAGAAGAAAATTGGATAGCAATTCTGCAAAATCTTCAAGAGGATGATGTGGAATGGAGGGCTCCTTGGTTGATTCGTGATGGAATTCTCTACCTTTGTGGAAGCTTTGACTAGGTTTCGTTGCTTGGGATTTGGGGAGCCGTCGGATATGCACCTTTGCTGGTCCTAAGGCAATACAATTCAAGACAGTTTGTGCCAGCAACGTATGGTTTAGCCCAATGTGAGTTCTCGTACCGAGGAGACAATTACAAGAAAAAGGTGAAGGAAATTTCTCAAGCTTGGAATCAGGTTCACAGGATGAAAAGGCTAGCTATGGGTTTGATGAAAACTCTAGAGTACGGTGAATGGTGATGTAAAAGGATTAATGATAACATCTCGGAGTTAAACCTGGAGAGTGTTCGACCAATGGAAGAGTATCTACAAGTGATCCCATCAGAGTTGGAGATTATAAAACAAGATTTTGAAAAGAGGAATTTAGAGCTTGAAAAGAAAATAGAGCGGTTGGAAGAAGAAAAGATGCATTTGAGGGTAGACGTCGACGTCCAAAAATTAGAAGTTGAAAAATTAAAGAAGGGGAAGAACAAAGTAGAAGAGGATCTCGATAGCTTAAAGACAGACTACAAGAGATTACGAGTATCAATGAGAATTATCGGGCTGGGGAAGATTTCAGAGTAGTGGCGACAAGAGATCCAAGAAGAAAGAAGCAAGGCCGATCGGTGGGAAAGAAAGTCCCAGGAGACTCAAGTTCAGAAAGAGACCTTAGAGCGGCAGGTGTTAGAAACTCAAAATTATCAAGCGGACTTAAAGCTAGAATAGCGGAACTCGAGAGATCACTTGATGCGTATAGAAGTCGTAATTCTGTAGTGGAATTAAGGACAAGTCTGTGCAAGATTGAAGAATTGAAAAAGAGAATAGAAGAATTGGAGTACACATTACAAGGCTGTAGAAAACGGATCGAATCCTTGGAATGAAACGAAGAGCGTTGGAAGGAGCAACTTCATCATTCGCAAAATCAGATTCAGAACAGAGATTACATTATGGGCAGAGCTATTGCTCAGGTTCGGGAGGTAGCTGATCATTTGCAAACAATGGTGATTTAGGCTGATGTTTTAAGTGTAAAGTATGAACTAGAATCGGATCGGGGTCAGGAGTTAGCTTCATTGTTGAAAGAAGTTAGAGCTCTGAGCATTAGGACAAAGCGATATCTATAATACATTTTATGTAAAGAATTTTTTTTATCAATAAAGTTTTCTAAAAAGAAATTGAATCAGAATTGACACACCTTTCTGCATTCATTTCATGCATCTGCATTACATGTCATCATATGCATTTAAAATTATTAAAAGGGGTTTTAATTTGTTAAAATTGTGCTTCAGTTAATCTAGAAACCGGCAAAAACTCATCAACCGAACACCGCTACGGTACCTGTGCAAAAACAAAAATTATGGATCAACGATTGGAAAAGTTGGAGCGACTTCGAAAGGAAATGCAAGATCAGTTACAGATACAAATGAAGGAACAATTGGAAAAAATTTAACAGGATATGACAGAAAAGATGTTGGAGTCTCAAAAGGACATGATGACTGAGCTGACGCAATTATTAAAAGGATTAAATAAGGGGAAAGGCCCTATGATCAATGATGAAGAAGAAGACAAGACTGGACCCACCTATCCTCCAGGCTTTACGCCTCCACATGCGCAGGTTCAGACTGAGGTGCCGCCGTGTAGATCCTCTGTTTCAATAAGACCTCAGCGGTTTCAAGCCGATATTCCAATACTGATGAACTCTCAAGTTGGATCAGGTTCCAACCCTGGTGAAAACCTAGTTAATCTTGCTGTCCCGGACTTCGATGAAGTAGCTGAGAAGGATAAAGAAAAAGAAGAATTACCAAAACAATTTGAGGAGAAATGGAAGTCGATTGAAGAGAAGTTTAAGGTGATAGAAAACACTGAAAGTTATCATGGAATAGATGCAAAAGATCTGAGTCTGGTTTCGGATTTGGTACTTCCTTACAAGTTTAAGATGCTGGAATTTGAGAAATATAGAGGGACCAGTTGCCCCGAGGCCCATATTACAATGTCCTGTAGGAGAATGACTGGGTACATTAACAATGATCAGCTGTTAATACATTGTTTTCAGGATAGCCTCATTGGGGCAGCGTCTAAATGGTATAATCAGTTGAGCCGGGCCAAAATCAACACTTGGAGAGATTTGGCGTAGGCTTTTATGAAGCAATACAGTCATGTATCTGAAATAATACCTAACAGAATTACTTTGCAGAACTTGGAAAAGAAATCAAATAAAAGTTTTAGACAGTATGCACAGAGGTAGAGAGAGATTGCAATTCAAGTTCAGCCACCACTTTTGGAAAAAGAAATTACGATGCTTTTCATAAACACATTGAAGGCATTGTTTATCATGCACATGTTAGGAAGTGCCTCAAAGAGTTTCGCGAATATAATCATTAATGGCGAAATGATTGAACATGCTATTAAAAGTGGAAAAATAGATGGTGGGGAGAATAATCGAAGGTCAGCTTCAAAGAAAAGAGAAGGTGAAGTAAACAATGTGAACGCGTACAGTAAATCAATTACGGTGAATCAACCAGGGAAGATGGTTGCTAATCAACATGGCTCATCGAAACCAGAATCGGGAATAAGACAAAATATTGAGAAGCCCCAGTTCACTCCCATTCCAATGACATATAAAGAGCTGTATCAGAAGTTATTTAATGCACATGTTGTTGCCCCTCGTTACCTGAGTCCTCTACAACCCCCGTATCCAAAATGGTATGACACAAACGCTCAATGTGACTACCATGCGGGGATTTCAGGACACTCAATAGAAAATTGTATCGCTTTCAAGAAGGTTGTAGAAGGACTTATAAAATTGGGTGTTGTCAAATTTGATGACTCACCCAGCACAGAAGGTCCATTGCCTAATCATGATGATAAGGGAGTGAATATGTTGAGCAAAGGTACGGGGGAAGGACTCAAGACTGACATCGCTGAAGTAAGAACTCCATTGAAACGGGTATGGAAAGAGATGGCAAAAAGAGGGTTAGTTATTTCAGATTTGGAGGAAGGGTATGAGATGGGAAATTATTGTGAATTCCACCATAAAATAGGGCACGAAATCCAAGAATGTGAAGGATCCAGGGCTTTGGTTCAAAGCATGATGGATAACAAGGAGATGAGGTTCTATGAAGATGCGGAAGAAAGGAGGAGCATATACGCGACAGAGTCGGGAACAGGGACCCCGAAAATAAATCATCCTGTAGTTATTATCTCACGCCCTAAGAGTAATGAGGCTAGGGCTCAGGTAACACCAAAAATTGTAATCACGAAACCGTCAAGTTTCACATATAAGGATGACAAAATGGTCCCGTGGAATCACGGATGCAATGTGACAATCCCAGGAAAAGAAGTTGAGGGCAATATGGTAAAAGAATACCAGGAAAGGAGTTCCTATACACGTAATGGGAAACGTTATGACACTCGAGCAGAACTACCAAGAGAAATGACTCCGACGGTGGAACAGAGGAAAGGGAAGGCGGTGGAATCTGAGCCATTGGTAAATGAACCAATAAAAGATGATGAAGCAAAGGAGTTTTTGAAGTTTTTAAAATACAGTGAATACAGTGTTGTGGAGCAACCGTACAAACAACCGGCTCGAATTTCAGTATTAGCTTTACTCTTAAGTTCGGAAGTACATCAAAATGCACTGATGAAAGTACTAAACGAAACATATGTGCCCGAGGACATCTCAGTCAATAAATTGGATCGCTTGGTCAACAATATAAGTGCTGACAATTTTATCTTCTTCAACGATGATGAAATACCGTCTGGAGGTAGAGGTTCTACTAAGGCTTTTACACATTACTACTCGATGTTAGGGGGACACATTACCGGGGGTTTTGATTGATAATGGATCCGCGTTGAACGTATTGCCTTTGTCCACTCTTAATCGATTACCTGTGGACAGTTCACATATGAAACCCTGCCATAATATAGTAAGGGCATTTGATGGAATAGAAAGAAGAGTTGTAGGAAGAATTGAAATACCGTTAAGAATTGGCCCAATTACTTATGAGGTGGACTTTTTAGTAATGGATATTAAGCCTTCCTACAATTGTTTATTGGGGAGATCGTGGATACACTCGGCTGGGGCAGTGCCTTCATCGTTACATCAGAAGGTGAAGCTTATATCAGAGGGTCGATTGGTAACAATAAGTGCGGAAGAGGATATTATCGCGATGGTAACGGGTGATGCACCTTATGTAGAGACCAATGATGAGGCAATGGAATGTTCTTTCCGGTCCTTGGAATTTGTGAATGCAACGTTTATCGCTGAAGGAAATAGGATCCCGGTACCAAAGATATCCAAGACTACTGAGATGGGTCTGCAATTGATGGTTGGAAGAGGAGCTTCGCCAGGAAAAGGGTTGGGAAAGTACCTTCAGGGAAGGGTTGAGGCACCCATGCTGAAGGGAAAGTTTGATCGTTTTGGCTTAGGTTACAAGCCAGATATGAAACAAAGGAGAAAATAAGTAGAGAAAAGGTAGGAGAGAAGAATGGCACGTTTAGGCGGAGAGGAAGTCAAGTGGGAGCCTTTGACCTTCCCTCACATATCTAAATCCTTTGTGTCAGGCGGGTTTATTTACCCTGGGCGAGGGGTGTCCAGAAGGGAAGGCATTGAGGATATGTTGGAAAAAGTTCATATCAATGCTATAGAGACAGCTGAAAGAAGGTCCTTGCTGGAGATTGGCCCTTACGAACTTGGGAGTGAGCTAAACAATTGGACTGCGGAAGAAATACCTGTAGTCTTTAGAGCTTATTCAGAGTAATGTTCAAAACATTATTGTTGTTTTTAGCCTAAGAATGATAAGAAATCCCTTGTGAAGTAGGCTTAAGTTTGAATATCTTTATCCTAATAAAATACATCTTTGCATTCATTTCGAGCAATTATTCTTTTATTCTTTCCAAGCGAGTAAATATTTTCCATTTGATTAATTGTCTTCCAAATTTTTTTCATTTATAACCTAATCGTGCAAATAATTATTCATAAATTTATATTTTGTATATTCTTTGGTGTATCCCCATAGGTCCTCAAATATCAATGATATGAGTAATGTTGTTTCAAACACAGAGTCTCTTTTTGAGCAAGACATGTGTTTAGAAGGATCTCATGACTTTGGAAATGACGAAGACTGTGGTGTATCTCCGGACTTGTTGAGAATGGTGGAGCAAGAGGATAAAGAAATCCTACCTCATAAGGAATCATTAGAAATTGTGAGCCTAGAGGAAGGAAAAGAGGTGAAAATCAGAACCGATATCACCACAAAGACAAAATATGACCTCATTGAGTTACTCCGAGAGTTCAAAGATGTTTTTGCATGGTCCTACCAGGATATGCCAGGGCTAAATACTAGCATTATGGTACATCGTTTACCTATAAAGGAGGATTGCAAACCAATTCAGCAGAAGCTTAAAAGAATGAGACCGAATATTGTGTTGAAAATAAAAGAGGAGGTCAAAAAGTAGTTCGATGCTGGGTTCTTACAGGAGGTTAAGTACTCAGAATGGGTAGCAAACATCGTCCCTGTTCCCAAAAAGGATGGAAAGGTATGAATGTGCGTGGATTATAGGGACCTGAATAAGGCTAGTCCAAAAGACAATTTTTCGCTGCCGCACATTGACACTTTGGTAGATAACACAGCTGACTACTCATTATTTTCTTTCATGGACGGCTTTTCTAGATACAATCAAATAAAGATGCATCTGGAGGACATGAGGAAAACCACTTTCATTACCCTATGGGGAACATTTTGTTACAAAGTAATGCCCTTTGGATTGAAGAATGCAGGAGCAACGTATCAAAGGGCAATTGTCACCCTGTTTCATGACATGATGCACAAAGAAATTGAGATTTATGTTGATGATATGATTGCAAAATCTAGAACTGAAGAGGTTCATCTCCGAGTCTTGAGGAAATTGTTCTTAAGATTGAGAAAATTTCAGCTCAAGCTCAACCCAGCAAAATGCATATTTGGAGCCAGATCAGGAAAGTTGTTAGGCTTCATAGTCAGTAGGAAGGGGATTGAGATTGACCCTGATAAAGTTAAAGCAATACGAGATTTTCCTCCTCCAAACACCTAGAAAGAGGTCCGAGGGTTCCTAGGAAGGTTGAACTACATTGCTTGGTTCATTTCACAATTGACTGAGAAATGCGATCCAGTATTTCGTCTTTTGAAGAAACATAACCTGGGAGAATGGGATGAGGAATGTCAGAAAGCTTTTAACAAGATAAAACAATATTTGGCTAATGCTCCAATACTATCACCGCCTAGTCCAGATAGGCCATTGATATTGTATCTAACGATGTTTGACAATTCCATGGGATGCGTTTTGGGTTAACATGACGAAACAGAAAAGAAAGAAAGAGCAATATACTATCTCAGCAAGAAATTCACTGATTGTGAAATGAGGTACTCGTCCATTGAAATGTTGTGTTGTGCTTTAATTTGGACAACCCGAAGACTAAGGTAATACATGTTGTATCATACGACTTGGCTGATTTCAAAGTTGGATCCTTTAAAGTACATGATGGAATCAACTGCTTTAAATGGGAGAATGGCTAGATGGCAAATTCTGCTCTCTGAATTTGACATAGTATATGTAAGTCAGAAGGCTATAAAAGGAAGTGCAATAGCTGATTTTCTAGCCAGTAGAGCCTTGGAAGACTATGCGCCTTTGAACTTTGATTTTCCAAATGAAGACTTATTGTATGTGGAAAACACTGAAGAAAACCCTCGAATAGACCACGTCTGGAAGTTAAATTTCGATGGAGCTTCAAATGCTATAGGTAATGGAATTAGGTTAGTCTTGGTATCCCCAAGTGGAGATCATTATCCTGTCGCCAGCAAGTTGGACTTCGATTGCACAAATAACATGGCAGAATATGAAGCATGTATTATGGGTATTCGTGCGGCCATTGAACGTAAAATCAAAGTGCTTAAAGTGTATGGAGATTCCGCATTGGTGATATACCAACTCAAAGGATAATGGGAAACCAGAGACCCTAAGTTGATCAGTTATAAAGAACTGGTTCTTGAATTGATTGACGAGTTTGATGACATCACTTTCTGTTATCTCTCACGAGAGGAAAACCAGATGGTTGACGCACTGGCTACTCTAGCCTCGATGATTAAGGTGAACAAGTTAGAAATCATGAAGCCTATTCAGATGAGCATATATGAAGTTCTGGCTCATTGCTACAGTATTGAAGAAGAGGGAAAAGATGATCACCCTTGGTATCAGAGTATACTACAGTATGTGAAGAATCAAAAATACCCTGATCAAGCAATAGAAAACGACAAGAGAATGCTGAGAAAAATAGCCATTGAGTATGTCTTGGATAGGGAAGTGTTGTACAAAAGAGGGAAAGATCAAGTGCTGTTAAGATGTGTAGATGCCATGAAGGCTAGAAAGATCCTGGAGGAAGTCCATGAGGGCATTTGCGGAACCCATGCAAATGGTTTTACAATGGCCAGATAGATCATGAGATTTGGATACTATTGATCTACTATGGAAGGGGACTGCATTAGCTATGCCAAGAAGTGTCATAAATGTCAAATTTATGGCGATAAGATACATGTACCTCCCTCACCTCTGCACGCTATGACTGCTCCATGGCCTTTCTTCATGTGGGGCATGGATGTTATTGGGCCGATATCACCAACGGCTTTGAATGAGCATCGTTTCATCTTTGTGGTCATTGATTACTTTACCAAATGGGTGGAAGGTACTTCATAAGCAAATGTCATGAAATCGAAGGTTAGTAAATTCTTGAAAAAGGAGATCATTTGTCAATATGGAATGCCTGAAAGAATCATATCCGACAATGCATTGAATTTGAATAATAACACAATAGCGGAGGTTTGTAGTCAGTTCAAGATCAGTCACCATAACTCGTCCCTATATCGCCCAAAAATGAATGGTGCAGTGGAGCGGCCAATAAGAATATTAAGAGAATTGTGGGAAAAATGACTGAAACCTACAAGGATTGGCATGAAAAGCTATCATTCGCTCTCTTAGCTTACCGAACATCTGTTAGGACCTCTACTGGGGCAACACCCTTTTCTCTAGTTTATGGGATGGAAGCTGTTTTACCCATTGAAGTGGAGATTCCATCTCTTCGAGTATTAGCTGAATTAAAATTGAATGAGGCAGAATGGGTTCAGTCTCGATACAACCAGTTGAACTTAATAGAAGGGAAAAGGTTGAGATCCATCCAACATGGTCATATGTATCAAAAACGGATGATGCGAGCCTATAACAAAAAGGTTCGTCCCAGAGAATTCCATGGAGGGGATCTGGTATTGAAGAAATTTCTCCCTATACAAAAAGACTTTAGAGGAAAATGGATGCCAAATTGGGAGGGTCCTTATGTCATAAAGAAGGCCTTTTCTGGTGGAGCTTTGATTCTAAGTGAGGTGGATGGAAAAAACTTGCCAAATCCCGTAAACTCAGACTCAATCAAGAAATACTTCACTTGAGGGAAATGGATCAAAGTGAAAACCCGCAAAGGGCGCTTTGATTCCTAAAAAAAATGATGATGAAAAAATAAAAATAGAGAGGCTAAAGGGAAAACCCGTAAAGGGCACCTTAGGCCAAAGGGGGATTTGAGTTGAAAACCCGAAAAGGGCGGCTCAAATATGGATCAGAATAGGGCATGAAGTGTTTAGAGAAGCTTGTATCTTGATCAGATCGGGGCGTGTGGCAATCTTGCTATGCCTGAATCAACAGGAAGGGATAGGCGACGTCTTAGGGCATCGACAAAGCACTGAAGATCTCTTAAACACATGTCAAACTCAGAATGGCCTTTAGAAAGTTTGTACAGAGAAGTTCAAGCTGCAATATCTGGGGAACTTAATTCTCCTATTATTTATATTGAATTTGTTGATTTTTGGAATGCTTTTTTTTCTTTTCCAAGATATACATTCCCAATCAATTTCTTTATTATCCTTCTTTACTATTTGTGATAACTTATTCATTTTGAGCTATGCCCAGAACCAACTTTATTCTTATCTATTGTTATGACCATTTTTGCAAGCATGTTGCATTGGAATAATGATTAATGGACTAATAAAACTTTCACAAAGGAAGTTTTGCATATTACTCCGAAAAGTTTCTAAATAATATAGGAACCTGAAACAGGACTATTACTTAGAACACACCAATTTTAAAGGTTGGAAATTTGACAAGGAAGAGTCTAAATTTAGACTTTCTCTTTGGATTTTGTTGTCAAATGCATTGATTGAACAAAATAACAAGATGTCATGTTAATGATAAAGCTTAAATAAACGAATAAGCAATGATCATCAGGCAATGGGAAGAGGTTACCTCGGAGAAGAGAGCCTTCATTTGCGCACGAGCCTTTGGTACGACACCTCGAGAATGGTGTAAGAAACCAGAACGATCTAGATCCTATATCCTTGAATTGTGATAAGAGAGGATTGAGGAAAAGCCACATATTTCTACCCTTGGATTACAGTGGGAGAGTGGTGGTAAAAGTTTTGGGGCCCCAATTGATTAAACTTTAAGGTTTACAGTGGGGGCAATCTGACTAAGTGATGCTTTGAAGAAGCCGGTCAAGCGAGAATGCGTTGTAGCACGTCGATGTTAATGCCTTGATAAATTTCGAGTAATGACAACCTAAGCGGAATCATTTTCGAAAAAAATAAAACTTTGCATTCATGCAAACACTATTCACATGCCTAGTTAGGAGCATTTGATTCATTTTGATCATGCCATCCTAATCATTAGGCATAATTAGGTTAATTATACTGGTCATGTTCCCCAGAGAACAGATCTGGGAAATTACAGATCTTGTTTCCCTAAGCAATAGCGGAGCAGATCGAAGACGGAAAATCTCATCTTCAAGTGTAAGGAAGCAAATTGAAGCCAGAAATCTTATCTCCCTGAGATTACAGCGGAGCAAATTGAAGCTAGTAATCCTATCTCCCTAAGATTACAGTGGAGCGGATTAAAATAAAGGATGTCATCTCTCTGAAGTTACAGTAGAGTAGATCGCATTAGATTGAAGCCAGAAATCTTATCTCCCTGAGATTATAGCGGAGCAGATTGAAACCAGTAATCCTATCTCCCTGAGATTACAGTGGAGCAGATTAAAATAAAGGATCACATCTCTCTGAAGTTACAATAGAAAGGATCGCATCAGGTCTTATCTCCCTAAGATTACAGTGGAATAGACTGAAGAATTACAGATCTTATTTCCCAGGCGATGTAGTGGAACAGATTGAAGCTACGACAGCGAATCTTGCTTCCTCAACCTCACAGTTAAACAGATTAAAGTTACAAGCTAAAAATCCTATCTCCCCGACGTTGCGGTGGAGTGGATCAAGGCACCAATTCCTATACCTCTGAAGATGCAGTAGGTTGGAATGAAACTACCAAGGTCCAGCTCGACTGGACAAATTGGTCATTCTTAGTCTTTGCTTCATTCCCGTTACACGACAATGACCAAAGAGAGGCAGCTGTAATAAGCCCAATTTTCCTGGGCCAAAATCACAAACAAAATTAAACTAAAAAAATTAATTAAAAGTCCAAAAATTAGCACAGTCCATGTCTTTACAACAACAGGGCCAAATTCGAGTAGGCCCAACTAGCCTAAAATTTCAAGACACCCTAAGCCTAGACGCTACAAACCCAATTCAACCCAAATACCCCAACCCGTTACAAACTCAAACCCACTAGCCTAAAAAAACCCTTTGGCCCACTGAGCCCGAGACGCAAACAGGAGCAAGGAACCCTAGCAGCTTTCAGTTCCCAGCGCCGCAGTAGAAGCGCTTCTTCACGCTCCCTTCGCACGTGACGGGCCTCCATGCACGTGCGTCTCCTCCAGCTGGCCTTCGTGCACGCCACGTCCAGCCCCCGTACGATCGTACCTACAAACAGAATGATAAACAACACAACAAAGAGGAACCAATGGTTTTTTTTCTATTTTATTTTTTATTTCAATTGTATTCGATTTTTCGGCTTCTTGGTCACAAAAAAAAGATATAAGAACCGAAAAACCCTGTAAAAAAATAAGAACTGAAAAACCCCTGTAAAAAAAGAACTTACGCATTCAATATAGGCATTGAGAATAAAAAAATTTTGAATACAAAAAGGTGATTTATGGGTTCTCTCTTTTCTCCTTTTAGCAGATCCTTTTTCGTTCTTTTTTCGTGTTATACCCATTATTTGTTTTAAAATAGGGAAAGCAATTAACAATAAGGGAAAAAGGCGTACCTTACGACCAGATCTTTTGCTCGTTCTCCGTTGTCATCGGAGCTTGGGGCAAGGGTTCGGAGAGTCTCCGAAGGAGACGATGAACCGCTGAGCGGCGCGGAAAAAGCGTTTAGGTTTTAAAAAGGAAATAAAAGTGTTAGGTTAAGGATTTTTTTAGTTTTATTTTAGTTTTAATCACCAGATTTAAAATGGTGTCGTCTGACGACCAAACTCGTGCGGTGACCCAACCCAGGGCAGGATCCGCGCACTTGGGTTCATCGGTCTATTTTCTTCACAAGTCCCTCTTCGTTTTGTTTGGTTTCAATTTGATCCCCTTTATCTTTTAAAATTTATACGGTATATTTGATTTAGTTTTCATTTAGCCCCAAATCTAGACGGTGCCGTTTCTTGGTTATTGATTGAGTATTCCATTGTTTGTGTATAATTATTGCTTTGGCCCTTAATTTTTGAAATGAATTTTAATTTAATGCTAATTTAGTCTTTTTTTTCTTAAAATTCGATGTTTAATTTTTATTATAATTAACTCTATTTTCATATACTATTGTATTTAATATTTTTGATGATATTTATTTTGATAGAGTTTAAGTTTACTACTATTATGGTCTAAAAGTATAATAAATTACTATTTTAGTCTTATTTTTATATTTTCAAAATCCATTATATACCAATATTGTGAATCTATTGTATATCATCTTATTTTGTTTTCTTAACATTATTATTCTATTTTCATTTGACGCTTTGATTTTAAAATTTGTTGGTTACTATCTTCAATTAAAAAAAAAACGTTTTGTACATTTCTAATTTGGCTTTCAAAGTTTGTTGAATAAACCTGTTACTATGTTCATATATTATTTTAACATTATTTTTATTATTGGCTTAATATTATTTTTAAACTTATTATTAGTATGATTTATAAGATGTGATACACAATTCCTTTAAAATTATTATCAATATATATATGTGCATAAAATGTATTATAACTTGTAACTTATAAAATTTTTATTCTATGCTTTGAAATTTTTATTCATTTCGATTATTTTAATTGGTTTACTTGTGATTAAATTATTATTATTTTGTTATTTGTAAGATTGATTATTAGTTATTTGATTATTAATGTTGATGCATTATATGTTTGATTGCTCCAAATTGTAGAATTAATTTGTTATTCATCATTTACTTTGTATATTGTTAATCAATCATGTTGTTTGTAAGAATTTCATTTCATTAAGATATTATAATCGTTTCATTTCAAAATTCAAAAAAGGGCTTGGTGTTAAATAATTCTCGAGAGAATTGTGCCATAACTTACTGGGCTTCAATTCTTCTCGATGAATTTATATCATCAAGTATCCATTTCTTTTTAAGATGTATATTTTTAAAATAAAATTCTTTAGATTTCAAAATGTTGGATCCTAACTTACTGGATATGACATTTTGTTATCTCCTTTTTACAATAAAGGTAATATTTGATGTTTAGGAATTTTAAGGAAATTGAACCCTAACTTATTGGGTTTTCATTTCTCGATTGATCTAAATAACCAAATATCCTTCTCAAAATGTATGATTTTTTTAATTTAAAAAAAAACGGACGAATATAACTTCGAAAATTGAATCGTTGCGCTTGAACTCACTGAGTGTGATGATTTATTTCTTTAAAGTGGGTAAGTCTTATTTTCCAATTCGATTATTAAAATTTTCTTTTCAAAGGATTGTATACTAAAATCTTTTCAAGTTTTGAAACTAAGACATTAAACAATCGATTCGGTACCAATTTTGGGTGTTACGAGGGTGCTAACCCTTCCTCGTGCGTAATCGACTCCCGGACCTATTTTCTCAAATCTCGCAGACCTAAAATTTATTTTTAATGGTGAACCGATCACACCTTAATAAAATATCGGTGGCGAATCCCCATTTTCATTTTTAATAAGTCGATAACAAAAATTTTGATTTTTCAAATAAGTGGTTTCGACAATTGGTATACGAGCATTATGGCAATTGTGGAATTGAAGTTGTTCAATTGGTGGTTTGAATTATGAATGAATTTGGTAGGTGTTTAGCCAAGTTTGATTATTGAGTTTGAGGTTCCATTTTGGCATATTGGTTGAATGGTTAGTTTCTATGATGTTCTAACTTGTATATGTATATATTAAGTGCCATTTGAATGAATGAAAATAGATACATTTGGTTTGTGCAAGCGGCTAGTTTTTGGGTGAGAAAAATGACTTGAAAATGGCCTATTTTTCGTCCACACGGCCAGGCGACACGGCGTGTGTCCCCTGTAGCTTATTAAGGGCTACATGTTAGGTAGTTACACGGCCTAGCACGAGGCCTGACACACGGGTGTGTAAGGCCATTTCGAGGGGTACACGGCCTGGCACACGAGCGTGTGGCTTGGTCGTGTGACCCAAGTCAGTAAGTTACACGGGCTGGGACACAGCCGTGTGTCCCTACTTCGAATGTCCATACGGATTCAGACACGATCGTGTCTCTTAGCCGTGAGTCACATGGCAGTGTGACCCCTACAGTTTGAAAAAAAATTCTTTTTCTGAAAAATCTCATATGTTTCTTATTTAGTGCCGATTCATTTCTAATGTCTTTTTAAGGCCTCGAGGACTCGTAAAAGGGACTATATGCATGAGTTTGGATATTATTCCTATGATTTATATTGTGATTTGATTATGATAAATAAATGTTCATTGTATGATGTTATCTTCCAATAATGCCCTGTAGCCCTCATCTGGCGAAGAATACGAGCTAGGAGTGTTACATATAATAACCCCTTGTGAGGTTGAGATTCATCCTAATTTGTCATATTCTAAAGAACCAATCAAGACTTTAACATGTGAAGTAAAAGAACTCCGGAACAAAAAGGTACCATTGGTTAAAGTCTTATGGAATCGTCACGGGGTTGAAGAGGCTATATGGGAGGCAGAATAATTGATGAAATCACAGTACCCATATCTATTTTTTGGTAAGGTTTTCAAGGACAAAATTCCTTAAGAGGGGGATAATTATAATAGCCCATTTTTAGTGAAATCAGAACAGTGGTTTTGGAACCACAAATCTGATGAGTAAATTAATATTTTATTATTATTTTAATGTCTATGGAATGTTAGTAAGGTAGTATTAAAATTTTGGTATGAAATTTCGATGTCTTCATGATTAATTAAGTAAAGAAGGAGTAAATAACAAAAAGAATAGAAATAGAGTTCTATTAGTAAAAGAAGATCAAATGGCTATAGAATTTTAAAGTGACAAGACTTAGATGGTAGTTAGACCATTTTTGTAGTCAGTAGACATTCATGGCATGGTTTATTTCAAATTTTGATTGTTTTTAACGGGTAAAATAGTAATTTGGTAATTTAAGTTCAAATTAAACTAAAAAAAGATGTCATCTTATTTTTTTTGAACTGATTTTGCCATGGGAGAAGCTTTGAATTTGGCTAGGGTTACTTTACTTGCATGGTATGATTTTGAATTTCGTTTCTAATGGTTTTATGTTTTCGGGATATTGTAGCTTAATCTAGCTAGCCTGCGGATCAATTAATAAAACTATTAAAGATTGAGGGTTATGCCATGATTCTTCTTGAATGATTCTTTATGTTTAATGCTAGATAATGAATCTTTGTTAAGGAATAAACAAGTTTTGTAAAGTGAATTTTAATAAAATTTGTATTTAAGAATTGATTTGTAAAAATGATAAAATATGTGTTAAATTTATGAAATAAGGGCTTCTTTGAGTTGATATAAGTCCTTGATAAACTTGGTTAGTTTGAATGGGGCATTAGAATGTTTAGATTTCAATTTATAAGCCTAAGGACTAAATTGTGAAAAGTTAAAATACTAGGGGAAAATAATAATTTTTTATAAAAATAAATTATGGATTAAATTGATATCTAAAAACACTTAATTGAATGAAAATATTGTTTTAGATCACGAACGGGTTGGCGATCGCGAAAAAGGGAAGATTTCAAAGTAGTTCATGTGTTTCACAATTACTTCAATTTGGTCCTTTAAGTTTGTTATAAGCTTATTTTTAGTTGAATTGAATACCTCATTAGTGAATAGTCTTTGAATTCCATTAATAACTATGTTTAAAGAAAAAGAAGTATAATGCTATTTAGGCTTTCTGCCTAGTAGGCTTTATCTTGGTGTTATTCAGGCTTTGTGTCGGTGTTATTCAGGCTCTGTGCCTAGCAAGCTTTATGCTGGTGTTATTCAGGCTTTGTGCCTAGTAGGCTTTGTGCTAGTGTATTAAAAGTTAACATCCAATTGAAAATTGTAGTTGATAACAAATGAATCTAGTATCGAACTTACTAAGCTCTCTTGTGCTTATTAGTTTGATTTGATTTTGTAGGACTCTTGGAAACGTTGTTTTGATTAGAACGACTCGAAAGCTCACACACTATCATCATCATATTGGTAGTCATTTGGTTCTTGCTATCGTTGGTCAAAGTGGCATGTATGAGGAAAGGTCCTTAGTAATACGATATTTTGGTGACTATGTAAATATTAAAAGTTGATATGTTTATGCTTGTTGATAGTGAATGATATTTGAATTTGTGTGCATAACTAGGTAAACCATTTTAGAACAATTATATGTAGTAGATGTACAAATCTTTTTGGTGCAAAGTGTGGGTGCATGAATGCTTTAATTAGGTGGTGTGTAGTAGCTTAGTAAGTACTAAGTTATGATGCTTGATTTGTGATAGGTTTTGGACATGTTTATATAAGATATGGTTGAATGAATTTGAGGTACCTTGTTGGCATATGGGTTGGATGAATTTATGGTCTATTAACTTGATTGCTTCATGCATGAATTGGTATGTTTTATGCCTTGAATGTGGGAATGAAATGCTTGTAGGTGCATGTTTAGGTTGGTGTTGGAAATGGCTTGGACTTGGGCATTTTCATGTCCACACGGCTTGAGACACGGTTGTGTGTCTCAACCGTGTGTGACAGAAGGCCATGCGACATGACCGCGTGGTCCCTGTAGGTTTTAAAGGCATTCAAGTCAGGCAGTTACAAGTCCTAGCACACAACCTAACAAACGGGCATGTGAGGCCACTTCGAGTGTTACACGGCCTTGCACATGGGTGTGTGGCTTGGCCATGTGACCCAACTCATTGAGTTACATGAGCACGAACACGGGCTAAGACATAGTCTTGTGTCCCTATTTTGATTGTTACACAGCTTGAGAGACAGACATGTGTCTGTTTTTGGCAACGTTGTCCCTATTTTTGGCAAAATACGCATTTGGTACCTATTCACTTGCTTTCAAACCAATATCAACATGATTTTATTCAACCTTTCTCAAGAATAATGTTATCAAACATGCCAAGCTAAAACAATTCAAGTATGTAATTATCTAAACCAACAATTCAAATTTATATAATTCAATCATTGAACTATGAGGCATGTTCAAATGCATTACAACTATATATATCGAAAAGACCTCATTTATCAACTAAAACATGACATATTTGTACAACTTAGAAGCTTAGCACTTAAAAGGCTTGAACATGAACCATACAAAGCATGCATTCAATTTCATCTCATACTTAACATTTAAATATACCATTTCTCAATCCGTTTATCAAGTTGGCTATTTCAACTATCCTACTTGCAATCTTTAACATGTCAAAACATGCCAATTAACATCATTACACATGCTAGCATTACACAAGATGAAACCATGCATCAATTAGATCACATTCCAAACTTATTACAGAAGTTCAACCGTTATCACATTTCTACATAAACATTAACTCTACATTGACCATTTACACTACAAAGGTCTTTATGTACATGCCATAATGTCTACAGTCAAAATGAACATATATCTATCATCTCATTGATAGTGTGTGCTGAACACTAATTTAGCTTGGTAAATTTTATAAGGTGAAGATCTACAGGGAAGGGAAACAACTAGAGTAAACATTAAGAATGCTTATTAAGTTCAAATTGAAATACTATGTTTACCTTGATCATTTACAAGAATAACAACTACTTATCACTTCGGCAAACAATTTGGCTACCTTTAGCACATAGTGTCTTTGTAACAGCCCGCCTTGTAAAACCTTAGTGTCTGGATACTATTTAGATAAATAAGGCGAATAAGGTAAGTTTCGAATAGGTAGTGCTAGAACTAGACTAAGTATAAACCCTTTGAGCACGCCTGTAACGCCTTGATGTTGGCAAGCACTAGGTTGGCACATAGTGATCAAGAAGTGTGTCTGGTTAGGAAAGATTTGCCCAAAAACTTCGATGACACATAGAGTGGGCAAAGCCTTGATATTTGAATATTTCAAGAATTTTAGAATAGGTCTTGAGAAGGCGGGATGTTAGATGTGACTAAGAGTTGAAGTTCACAAATGTGCCATTGGGCGAAGTCTCTGAAGAAAATAGGTTGAGATAGTACTACTTACCCAACGATTGCTTTTGGCAGAAAAAAAGGTAAGGTGAGTAGTTAGCTTAGGGGTTTCTATGAAAGAGACTTAGTAAGTTGTCAAGGGATTTCGAGTGTTACGGATACCGCCGAAAGGCATTGCACGCTAAAATTATCTTGTATTATCCTAGTTACGTCCTAACAGGTAGTCAGGAACAAACCATGAAACAAAGTTATGAATATCTATATGAATATATAGGTGGATTGTCATGCATGTTTCCTTACAGCTGTGAACCACCCATACGAAACTTGATTAGGGTTGTAACAAATGTCAAGTTATAATATGGACAAAGGTTGTATTAGTCTGGACGGTTAGGACTGAAAGGAGAGAGTTCTTCTCTTCCTTCTCCAATAGTCTAAAGAAAAATAGAACAAACCCTTTCTCTCCCTCTAAGAAAAATCCTACTATCTTTAGTGGTCGTGGCAATCCCAAAAGAGAACTTAAAACTGGAGCCCAAGCTACTAATAAGGTTACCAAGTGAATCTTTAGGCTGACTCTTATATGTATATTGCGGTCTAGATATTTCTGTGTTTATTAACTAAAGTAGACTGAGGTATTTTTCTGAAAAATGTGGCACACCGAGTCTTCGACACCAAATTTGTAAGTTCTCTGACTTTTTTTACTATTATAGACTGAAATGTTATACTGAGAAACTACTATAGATAGTAGCACTACACTGAAACTCTATAGATAGGGTAAACTGAAAAACTGTAGCGAGCTTGCGAATGTGTAAGTAAACTCTAAACTACTATTTCTCATAAGACATCTGTTTAATTACTAAAATTGTAACTAAATTGCATAAAGGTTTTTTTAAAAAAAAACAGATAGTATGCAAAGAGAAAATGAGCGCTAGAAGGGGTACAAGAGGCCGCGGTAGAGGCCGTAGTAGTACTAGCGCTGGGTCTTCGGCGTCTTGCCACATGCCCAACGTTGAGGCGAGGGAAGCACCGGCTTCACTGGTAGCTGAGACAAGGTCTTTTGATCGAGCAACTGGGGACGATGCACTATCCCAAGCAATGTTCAGGATTCTAGAAAGGGTTGTGGGTACTGTTGGGTCGAATACCGTTACTGTGGGCTGCGGGTCTGTTACAAAACGACTCCGGTCAAATGGAACAGAGATCTTTAGGGGAGTTTCTGGGGTGGCCCCAAGTGTGGTAGAATACTGGTTGGAGGCCACCGAAAGAATTATGGATGACCGCGACTGTACATCAGAACAAAAGTTGAAGGGTGTTGTGTCCCTACTAAGAGATGAAGCCTATCAGTGGTGGCTTATGGTAAAAGAAGGTACTCCGTCTGACTGATTAACCTGGGAATTCTTTAAGTCCACGTTTCAGGGAAATCATGTAGGCGCTAGCTATGTTGACGCTCGTAGGAAAGAATTTTTAAATTTGGTTCAAGGTGACAGATATGTGGCTGAGTACGAGGTAGATTTTTGCAACTTAGTCAGTATGGATGAGGAATAGTAGCATTGAAATACGAGCACTGTGTTCAGTTTGAAGATGGCCTCAGGGACAGTCTCTGAATGTTGATAGTTCCACAAAGGGAGCGGGACTTTGCTGCTTTAATAGAGAAAGCTAAGATTGTTGAGGAGGTAAAGCGTGCCGAGCGTCAGAATCAGGAAAAGGAAAGGAGCAGAGATAAGAGGGATTTATAACCCTCCAATTTGGATCGGAGGCCTAAGAGAAAGGCCAGAATAGAAGGGCCAGTTTGGGATAGGCTTCTGTTGATGTTACTAGATCACAGCCTTGTGCGGGTTGTGGGTGCTATCATTGAGGTGACTGTCGAAAAAGGATTAGGATGTGTTTCAAGTGCGGATCAGTGGAGCACTTTGTGAGAGATTGTCCACAAAGGCTTGGGCAGATACAGGCTGTAGGGCAGGGTTTTGCTCAGCCAGCGAGAGGTGGACAGGAACCACTAGGAAGTTGTGGGCAGGCTAGGGGTGGAAACGGTGTAGGCTGTGAAGCACCAGGCATAGATGCTGGTCAAGTTGAGGCGAGGCAACTAGCTTTGGTCTATGCAGCACGTCGTCGAGAGGTCAGAGACGCTCCAGATGCGGATACTGGTACGTACTTAAACCATAGTGTACTGCATTTAATTTGGAACTAAAGTGTGCAGCGGGAGCGTAGTGGTGTAAATTGAGCTAAGTGGTTGTTCAGATATTTGGACATTTCGAGGACAAAATTTCTTTAAAGGGTATAATTATAATGCCTCGGAATTTGGGCCTAGAAGTGTTGGGCCTTGAGCAAAGGAACGGTTAGGAAACTGTGCACAAAAGTATGTTTGCTTTAGTGGTTAAGGGTCCTAATAGGAGTTGGAAAAGTCCTAGGTTCAAACCTGTGCTGTAGTGAAAATTTTGGTTTTAAGTGGATAAAACCCTGGATGCTTGGATGTAGGCCTTTTAAATTATTGTGTTAAAAAAATGTCATAATGAAGCATGTGGTCTAGTGGTTGTGGCATCATCAAGGTTACAAGGGAGGCTGGGTTCAAGTCTTGGCTCTTGCAATTTATTTTGGTTTTTCTTTTAAAGGAGCCTGGACTTTGGCCTTTGGACCTTTTAATTAAATGAAGACAAATTGTAACACAAGAATAGCTTGTGGCAATGAGGCAAGTGGCGTGAATTCGCTGATGTAAGAGCTTGGGTTCGAGTTCCATTACAAGCAATAAGGATATTTATTTTGCTAGCATAAGGCGGCAGGAGTTTGAGGTGGTTTCGAACTCTGTCGAGTGAGAGTTTGAATGGGTCTTGGAGGTTGTTATGGAGGATATCAATGAGGGATAAGGGGAGAGATTTGAGGAGATTTTGAAGGGATTTGGAGGAGAGGAATGTTGTAGCTGAATTGTGCAACTTCTATGTGCAAATTCGGATAGGGGAACTTATTTGGTGCATTTCGACAATTGGTGAGTGTATAGGTGCCGAATTTCCTCTCTAACATTGGTTGCATTTCGACAATTGTGTGTAATCACACTGTCTCTTCTATGAATCGGTAAAAGTCAAAAATTTAGAAATACGACAATTGAGGCCACATGGGCGCGCGAACACTCGTGTGGTGAATCGAGCCCACGAATACGGACGTTAGACTGTTGAGGCCACCACGAGCGTTCTCGTGCTCTTTGCTCGTTATGAGCCTCATTAGGCTGAAATGGGTCGTGTGAGCCCAATCAACTCGTGCGCCCCACACAGATAAAATCCACGTTAAGTTGCAAATACTGGACTGGGCTATGTAGTTCGCGTAGCCATGACTGAATTTGGGCTAAATGGGCCACACGCTTGGGCTGAATATGAGCCTTGGGCCCATTTGCACCGTTATGACCATTTAGGTTATCTGTATCACTCGAGGCAACTGTAGGCCTTTGAAAAGGTTTTTAAATGACTTAAATACCCTTAAAGGGTAAAATTATTAAAATACCCTCGAGTGGTAAAAATACCGAAATACCTTCGAAGGGTAAAATTACCAAAATACCCCCGAAGTGTAAAATTAACGAAATACCCTCAAAGGGTAAAATTACTGAAATACCCTCAAAGGGTAAAATTACTAAAATACCTTTGAAGGGTAAAATTACCGAAATACTTCGAAGGGTAAAATTATCAAAATACTCCCGAAGGGTAAGATGATCTAAGAGATAAAATGACTGTTATGGCCTTATGGCGTATGACCGTTTTGCTTTATGATATTTATACGACTTTTACTGAGTATGACATATTGCATACACATATGATTTATGACATGTCATCTTGCATGGGGTTGGGTTAATATTGACGAAGGAAGTGTATGGCTTGTAGCCGTTCTGTTCAATGCATACTGCCTTTTTGCTTATGGCTTTTAGCCGTTCTGTTAATTGGCAGCGTTGCTGTGATACTTATGGCTTTTAGCCATTCTGTTAACAGGCAGCGTTGCTGTGATACTTATGGCTTTTAGTCGTTCTGTCTACGGTGTCGAGCCGTTCTGTTGACTTAGTGCCGCAACCGGTGCTAAGCTTGGTGTGTTGGCTGGGTGGGTCGATTTTATCCTCACATGGTGTGTTGGTTGGTACGGGTGGTGTATTGGTTGGATTGGGCGGGATTTTTTTCTGCATATCTGCATCTGATACTGATTCTGTAATGGGCTTAGGTCCACCTGGTTCTGTTAATGGGCTAAGGCTCACCTGATACTATGCCTGTGATGGGCTTAGGCCCAGTCTGTTTCTGCATACCGTATATCTGACTATTTGTATTATAAGAGATTACACACTGTGTTTTTGCAAACTCACCCTTCTGTCTAATTGTGCAGGTAATCCCCAGCCTTAGGCTATTTGGAGCCGCGAGAGACTCAGAGATGGCCACACGCTCTACTGTAGACTTTTCATTTGAATTTTATATTTTGGGTTTTAATTCTATTATAAGGCCTGTGAGGGATTATTTTTTTTTTAAAAAAAGGGCTTTAGATTTCCTTATTTAAAACTGCTAAACACGAATTTTCAAACTTAACAACTATTTTCCAAAAACACTTAAAAACAGACATTTTTACATGTCAAACTTTAGTAGCTTCCACGATTGGTATAACCTAAAGTATCAATGCCAGAAATTAAGTAAACGTTTTTGACGAGATGATTTGCTAAACTCGAGCAAAAGGATTTAAACATAGAAATGAACCTTTAACGAAAAACTCAGTTTTTGATCGACGCTTTGATGTGACACACTGGATTCGACCATAACGTTTGGGCCAGGTTTGGGATGTTACATTTTATATAAAAATCAACACCAATCACTTTCATATAATGACATGATATGCATGAACCTATATAAATTCATTTTTTGATTTTCCCTTATATTTTACATTTTATTCAATTTAGTCCTTAAACTTGTGATAAACATAATTTTCGATTCCTATCTTTGGATTAAAGTCTAATTTCATATATTCTCATTAAGGACTTTATATTTTTTTTACAACATAATTTCATGACAAGTTTTACATTTATTCAATTTGGTCTCTAATGTAACAAAGTTAACAATAAGATAAATTAACTTCACAATCTAGTCCTTTTCATAAGCTAAGCTTAAAACCTATCAATTTCAAACCTACTTCTTTAAGAAATTAACAATGGAAATTTTCCAAAACTTTAATAGTTTTACAAATTGGTACATGGACTAACTAAATTAAGCTCTCATGACCTCAAATCTATAAAATTTAGAAGAAAATACTTGAATTAGCTTATATAGGTTAATTAAGGCTTTATTTTAAATCATTCACCATGCACTAACATATATAGGAATTTTGATGCCCTCAAAATAGGTCTAGTAGTTTTAGGTAAGTTTGTCAGGTTTTAAGTGAAAATTGGGAATTAATTGGGTTAATTAGCAATTTATATTCTTAATTAGTTAGCTTAATTTCATCTAAAAATTGGTAAATAATATTCCAAAAAATAAAAATATTTTTGAAAAATTAATTTTATTGTTTTAAATAATTTTTGGGTAAAAATAAATATTTTGGGTTAAATTGAAATTTAAAAATAATTTAAAATAGGGGTTTAATTTGGTGATTTAAAATATTAATTAAATGGGACTAATTTGAAAAACAAGGGAAATGTTTAAGAGATTTTATAGCAAATAAACCATATTTTCAAAATTTTGGAGGGAAAGGAGCAAATTGTAAAATAAGGGAATAGGGGGAGTGGCCTGATGGCAAATTTCCCAAATTTTGAAAATTAGGTGGGGGTTTTCAGTTTTAAAAACTCTAAAACTACCTCACTTTTCACTCCATTTTCACCCGAATTGAGAGGTTTTCTCTCTCATTTTTTTGCTTGTTTTCATAAACAAAATATCAAAGAATATACCGAAACCTTTTCTCTCACAAAATTCTCTCTAAAATCTCTTGAAATAATTTTCAAAGTTTGGCAATAAGTCATTTGAATTTCTTCAAGCATTTTGATTCAAACTTCCAAATCAATTATTTGAGTTCAATTGCAGGTAATCCTCATCTCTAAACTTGTTTTTAAGTTGATTTCAATCATTATTTGTTAATTAAAGTGATTATAATGGATTTTCAACTTTAATTTCTTCTCTCTTGAACTTGAGGATCAACAATGGTGGATCTTTAATTTTGATTTGGAATCCAAATATTAATGGATGTCTAAACTCAAAATAAGTCTAATAAGAAGTTTTTGATCTTAAACCAAAAGATCAAACACATTTTATGCATCAATTTTGAGAAATTCAAATTTGATCAAGAATATGGATGACTTTTCTGAAAAATTATGAAACGGATTAAATGATGAAATTAATACTTAGAATATGTGTTATTGGACTAGGAATGAATATTAGAAGTGGTTTGAGGTGCTGAAAAGGGAGTTTAGTTAAGAAATTCCATATTTCGTCTTAGTTGTGCAATATTGGTAAGTTAGTTTAGAGCAAAGATTTAGATTTATATACTTTATCAAATTTCGTGTTTCTTATTGCTATTGTTAGTTAATAATGCATACTTTATCTCTATTAAAGCTCCACATCAAGAGATGGAACGTTCAAATCAGGATTGAAGCACAAACTTGCTAGTTTGAACACATTTTTGCTTAAAGAGGTAAGTATGGAGGTGAGTGATATTAAGGGAAATTTGCTAAATTGAACTGATTATGCGTTAAATTAAAGGTTTAATTGGTGTTATTAAATATTTAATTGCATATTGGATGGTTAGATTTGCAAAAATAGGTTTTATTTTATAAAAGAGCAAAATGGCAATTGGTTTGGTAAGTTGTGTATTATGCTTTTAGCATGATTAAATTGTATGGAAAAAATTGATATTTGGAGCATGAATTGCTAATTTATTGAACATTTGATAAAATTGTTCTAATTGGTATATGAATATTAGGAAAAATGATATTTTCTATGCTTAATTTTATTAATGTTAAAATTGCTTAGCAACATGCTTTCTACTTGCATTTTAACATCCTAAATTAAATGATTAAACAACAGATTTTATGCCTTGCATGTATGATTATATTGGCAACATTGCATTGTGGATCCATTGGATATAGTTGGCATGCCATAGGATTTGTGAGTACTCACCATTATTTGTGATATTGTGAGCATATGCTCTTGGTGGATTGATTTGTTTGGAGTAGATAAGGGAGTGTTGAGCTTGAGTTTCCACTCATTGAGTTATTTGAGGCGCTATAAGGGAGCCTGTGGCTTCGGCCCTCTCAATTTGGAGGACTGTATTTGATTTGTGGAAGTCTAGAGATCCATTTATCCAATGTATGATCACACATTTACTTATTGCCATGGATGTATTATGCCAATATAATTAATTGATTCTGCCAATATAATTGAATGTTTATACGTTAAAAGATGATTTTACATGCCATGAAAAAATTGATTCTTAATTCTTGAAATAGCATGTGATGTTATGGTGAAATGCTAACATGTGGTGACTGAAAATTTAATGCTTAATTGCTTTGATTTATGCATGATTGGGTGCAAATTACTTGATGTTTTTACTATAATTCATTACACCCTCACATTTTGTGTAGAGAATTTTCGGGCGTAAGGAGTCGAGAAGCGAGTGCAAGGGATATCCAAGAATGAGGCTCACTTTAGAGACTATATAGGGCATTGTGATGCTTTTGGGACTAGTGTTATTTTACTTGACATTGGACAGTAAATTTTGGACTTTAATTTTGGTGATTTTATAATTGCTTTAATACATGATTTTATGTCCAATTGATGTTTGATTTATGGTATGTTGATGAGTGTTCGTACGGTGTATGAAGCATATATTTTATACAAACAATGTTTAATTGAAGCTTACCATGGAGTAGATTGCTTGCAACTAAGGTATGTAGCTTGTGTGAATTAATTGGTGTTTGCTAAGCGTGTAATTGGGTGTTAAATTTTGATTAATTGTTGCATATTTGTTGTAAATAAATTAAATTAGAGTTGTGTGTCGATGTTTATGGTAATTAATTGTAGGTATTTCAAGTTTAATGGGTAAGTAAAATATGTAAAATTGGGTAATTAAAATGAAATTTTGACAAAATATGTGCAGTGGTTCGCACACGGGCGTGTGGGTTTTTGGGGGGGTTTGATTTTTGGATTTTGTAATCTAGTATTCAAATTTGCTTAATTTATAATTTAGTCATACAACTTGATTAGATTAATTGAAGACTTTAATGACAGGAAAACTTGGTAATATTTTAAGATTAAACTTGTAACTGCTAATATTTGGTAGAAACACTCTTAATTTTTAATTTGGAAAAGGTACTAAAAGTTTGTAAAAGTTACGGTTTGGTCCCTAATAATACAACTTCAATTAGATGTAGGAAATGAACTCGAATTAAGCTAAAATTTTTAGGGCTTGAATAATTTGACTAAAAGAAAGTCAATAACTATTTAGAAATAAAATCGAGATAGTTTAACCTTAGGTGGTAAAATGACCAAAATACCCTTATGTTTAAATACTTAGAAAAAGTTTTAAAATGGTTGGAATGATGGAAATGTGCAAGAGCACACAATCGCAACAAGTAATAAAGTGAAAAATAAATGTCGAGTTATTGTACTCACACGGACTGTGAAAAGAATTTTTTATGACTACAATTAAAAACACTTTGGTGAAGAAAAATATTTTGATTTTGAGGAAGTGATTAAAAACTAAAATTGAACTAAGTAAAATAAAATAAAAGTTCTAATGCATGATTTCAAAAAGAAGGTTTTAATTAAGATTATATAATTGTGTTAGATTAATTACATTTCTTAACTTAGAATTACTAAACTTATGTTCATGTTGTTACGAATAAATTCACAGCAACTTGGTAATTTGCTAACTACAGCTCATACATATTAAATTAACTAATCTCTTGAAATTTTTTTAATGTCAATTCAAACAATTAATCAATCTTCATAAGCACATAAAATATTAAGTGAGGTAGCAATATATTCCTACATTGAAATAGTTTAATCACAATAATCTTGCAAGTTATGCAAGGCTAATGTACCGTTTGATACCGTTGCTAATTTAACCCTCAGCTACCTTAGAAGATTAAACATGCACTGATTAAGTATTGTGTTAATTAGTTACAATTTCAACACGATTTAATAATTAATTCATTAGTTACCTTACAATTATAATGCAAGAATAAATTAATCATGATTTTACCTAATCAAACAAATTACCAAGATCTATAACAACACAAACATAATTTTAATAACTCAAGTGAATGAAATGCAATCAACTTAACACAAATTAAACTTAATTCATATTAATTAAATTAAACATATCATCATAACAAGTATTTATAAACATGTTCACAGCAATAACAATAAAAATTAAAGGA